>NC_082404.1:3481718-3646718 GCF_031168955.1 Gadus macrocephalus | reverse complement strand
TTAACCCAAGTTCAAATAATGACATTATTACAACCCCATGTTATTTCCAAGCCCCAACCACAGCGAGTTCTACCAGCATCCAATGCGGAAGTGACAAACATTGCAGTAGCACCGGGTGGTCACTACGAGGTGGTACAAAAAGTGAGTATCACCTCTTGTTAAACCTATGGTCCAAAAACAACATTCTAGTCAGTATGTTTAGTTCATATCCATGACAACACTGAGGGGGGTGAATTTCTTGAGTGACAGCTAGCCACTGACCCTCACCTCGACTCAGAGGCTAGTTTTCAGGATTAGCATGCTTTTTCCGTCATCTTGACCTCGACTGCGTTCATTCCTATTGGTCATTCCGGTGCCAAGATGCCTTGCTCTGCGGTAAACTGTACCTACCGATCGGATAAAAACGAATGAGCTACGAGCTAATTCGGTGTACGTCACCTAGATGGGCGTATCTCCCTCCCCCCAACGTCACATCAATGCCATTTTTCGGTTAGAGGAAATGAGCCGGAGTCAAACTATTACAAGATGGCGACGCTCATAAGCCAAGAGAATAGGATGCAGTTGGAATAACTGAGGTCTGCCCGGATGCTACATCCATTTGATATACTATCTATAGTCATTTCATTGAAATACATCATGCGTGACTTTGACCAACTTTCACTGATCGCCTGTCCATAGTATTTTACTACTCTACCCTTATTAACTTTAATAAATCCAGTTTTCTGTCTGTTGAAGTGGGATATTTTTTTTCCCTTTGCTGAATACATTCAATACAATTTTCTCTACAATTAATGTTTTTTATTTTTTTTATAATTTCCCACATGCTACGGAGGGCATTGAATAACAACACAATGAAGAAGCATTTCCTCGAACCATGCAAATGTACACTCTGGCCCTTCGCCATTAATCCATACCACCTTGTTCTTGGGGATCATTTCAAAATATGGGGATTATTAAAAAATATCTTTCAGCAAGTTACAATATGTAAAGGTCTGCTTGTTTATTCTGGTCATCCGTTGGTTTTTAGGTGTGACACAAAATTGAACTGCACTCTCCCTATTGTTGCTGCTGTGATAATGCAGCCACAGTATGAAATGAAAACCTTCTCTGATCACACACACATGCTCAGTCACTCACTCACACACACACACACACACACACACACACACACACACACACACACACACACACACACACACACACACACACACACACACACACACACACACACACACACACACACACACACACGTGTTAGTTGACATGCATAGGTAGTTCTTTAAGGCAAATGTACAAGTTATGTATTAGCTGTACATATTTTTTCCATGCTTTATTTTTGTGATAGGCCTGATTCTATTTCTGTGTTATTGGAACGTGTGCATAATGATAAAAGCACACAGCTTTAATATCAAGAGCCCCTTGATTCAGAGCCCCATCCCGACTGTGATTCTGAAACCCATTCATGTTAACATGAAAGAGACCTCATGCAGTCATGAATCGGTCCGGTTACAATTCAGAGGCTAGAACTTTAATACGGCTCTACAAGATGTTGAAGTATCCATCAGTACGACTGCAACCCAGGGTTTTCACATCAAGAATTGTTTCCTACTTATACAACAACATGGATAGAGTTGAACTAGTGAACCATTGTACATGTTGCTAGAGCTAAGGTACACTAGCTATGTGGGGCTACATGTCCACATCCGGAGCTCTCCGTTTTCCTCAGTGAACATGTGACCGTCTTCTGCATCATTGCGGTATTAACCATCTATCTCCAGACGGTAGGATGTGGAAGAGGTCTCGCTGTTTAACCTCGTCATTACTGTAGTCTGCCGGTGAGCCCTGAGTGGATGTTTACAAGCGCTCGTCAATCTGAAGAGGTGTCCGATGTCAAAACAACGCTCCACGTAGGAGGGTTTCCGTGCCATTAATTCTCTCTTCTTCCCCGCTTTGAGCTAAGAGGCACACCTCAAAGGTTAACCGCTAACCGCTTTACTGCAGAGAACCAAGGACTGCTACCGGGAAATAGGATACGTCACATTAACATATTACATTTCAAATGCCATTTATTGAAAGGGTGTCCCCCAGGAGATTAACCGGCTCGTTTTCGAGGGGGTCCAAATTAAAAGGGTGACAAACAGCAAAGTATCACTTGACTAATCGTGACAGAACTTGAGATAAGAACTGGTAAGGATAGAAGTGGAATGATCAAAACAATTGTATTCTATAGGGGGATTATTTGTTTATCAACACGGCGGATGCGCACGCAGCATGATTGCAGAAAGAAAAATTGTTTGACCGGTTGCCATGGTTATCTCTGTGGGGTTAACTTGCAGTTGCGGTGTTAACTAGCGATGTTGTCAGCTTGCTACAACAGTTTATCAGCGAGTGATAAGATTGGTAATGCGGATAAATTAACATTAGTGAATGGGATCGTCTTAATGACCCAATCGCGTTAGGGGCAGGTGAGTGGATAAATTATGAGAAAAAATGGCCCCGACTACAGTGGCCATACATCCATTCATACCTGGTCGAGACACCAAGTCTCTATTCCCGAGAGAGCCTGAAGTCCTGCATGACACCGGATGCCTACAGCTATCTCACAGACAATCATGTTCAGGACATACTTTTACATGATTACAAAATTGAAAACTTCGTGACTCTGAAGACCCAGGTGCTGCCTAGTCCAAGACAAGGGAAGAGGACGGAGATGTATAACGTATAGGTCATTGTCCTGTTAATAATGGGTATGTAATTTATAATAATATAACGTATTTTAATTGTATAATTAAGATAATTCAAATCCGGTATTTTATAATAGCCTAATATAACGCTACAAATTCATATAATTTGTTCGTAACCAAAGACGTCTCCTGTTTGCCTTAAATGGGGTGCAAGTTGATGGTATCATGTAGAACTTCCGGGTTTTGTCAATCTTATTAAAACGGTTTGTGCAACCAACAGCACAACAAGAGATGTATGCGGCTCTTGTCGCTCTCGTCTCTTTCTGCAAACGACATGCGCGTAGAGCGGGGAGTGACGTAGAGTGACGTAGACTGATAATCCCTCTATTGTTGACACAAACACACACACGCACACAAACACATACCTCCGTCTCTTGGCCTCTGTCTCCCAACCGTTACACTGTACTGTCTTTTGCACAGGAGCAGCGATATAATGGAGCCAGCTGCACCACTGCAGGCTTAAATAACCCAAGACACGAGGGGCGGCCACGTCAGCTCCCCGATCTCCAACGCCCCCTCAAAGCTGCTCACAGGATAGTGAGTAGCGGCGGGCGGGTGGGGAGACATTTGTCACAAAGGTGACGTCGATGGAGCGCATTACCTGGAGCGGAAGCATATTCCCCCCAGCCTCGGGGGCTGATAAAACACACGGCACCAGGCACAACATGGCACCTTAAAGTGAGCTCTCCTTTACAGGCCCCCTGATTGAGCCGTTTTCAGCTAGTGGGGACGTAGTGGCAGAAGTAGCAGTCGTAGGCCTACTAATCGTAAATGTGCACTAGCATTTCACCATCACCTCTTCTTAACACTGTAGAAGTAGTAGCAGTAGAAGCAGAGGTTTTAGTAGAAGTAGTAGTAGTAGACTAGTAGTAGTATAAGTATTAGTAGAAGTAGCATAAGTAGTAGAAGTATTAGTAGAAGTAGCATAAGTAGTAGAAGTATAAGTAGTAGTAGTAGTAGTAGCAGTAGTAGTAGTAGTAACAGAAGGTGTGTACCAGCAGGTCAAGAAGTTTTGTTTCTATTCCACCCCCACCTGTTCCAAACATAGTGAAAGCACATCTGAATACTGCATTATAGTCTGCATAATATCCTGCCTGCGCATTAAGGTGTTTCAAATGAACTCTGTTGCTCTTCTTCTTTATATCTTGTTTTGTAGCTGTTTTGCTCTACAGATACTTCCACTGCACTGCTTTGAGCCCAGTCTCATCATGCTGCACCATTCAGGGCCACACTGGCTGCAAACAAGGACCATATCGCTGCATTTATTTGAATGTATTCTAAATATACATATTTATTCTCTCTACATTATATATATAGAATGTAGAATTCACTATATAAATGAGCACATTTAGTGGGTTCAAGAAATACTCTCTATTCAATTCATTATTATTATTTTTTATATTATATATATTATATATATATATATATATATATATAAATATACATACACACATACAAATATATAATAATAATATACATATATTTATAGAGGAGAGAGATCTCGAGAGAAGAGTAAGAGAGCGAGAGACAAATATTCATAACATACGATCACAATGTCTTTCCGTTTTGCCAGCTTCTCGATAAGTGAAGAAGGGCATCTCCCTCATAAAGCATATTTTAAACAGTGCGTTGTGGATAACTAAAGAGCAGCTGGGCAGAGTGTGGCGCGACCTGCAGCCATTCATCACAGAACTGGAACAACCCGGGAGCATCAAGTTACAATAATGCACCTTCCGCTTATGAAAAGTTGAAAAAATCAATAGGGTTTTTTGAGCGATACTCAGTGCTTGGTAATATCAGGTTCGCCGCCTCCCACATATGTGCTCAACACAAAGTGCTCTGAATACAGCAGAGGCAACGCAAACACACACAGGAACACACGCTGAATGAATAGGCGCTTGTGAATGTATTTGTGTGTGTGTATTTGAATCTTTGTGTGCGTGTATGTGTGTCTTTGTATCTTTGCGTGCGTGCGTTTTTTTGTGTATCTTTGCGCGTGTGTGTGTATGTTTTTGGTGCGTAAGTGTGTGTATTTGTGTGTATCTTAACGTGCGTGTGTCTGCGTGTGCGTGTGTGTATCTCTGCGTGCCTTTAACTGTGTGCGAGTGTGTGTGTGTGTATCTATGTGATTGTATGTGTGTGCGTGCGCCAAGAGCACTTTGGCCTGAGTCTGTGTGTCCAGACAGGTCGGCTCCTCTTGAGAGAGAGAGAGGGGGGCTTGTGGCTCTTGGAAGCAAAAATACCCCGTCTTTATTTATACATTATATACAGCGTGTCAACCGTTAACCCTTCACAGTGCTCTAGTAGCCTTCAGGGGCCCTTTCAAACACCATCCATCCCAGCTTGTGATGGACGATGTGGCCCGAGTTGGCCTAGGATCCATTACCACGTCCTGTCCCTGCTCTGGCCAAAAGGTCTTTTAGGGTTTCCTTAAGAGCTTTCTACAGATCACTAGCATAATAATAATAAATAATAATTGTATATATGTGTGTGTGTGTGTGTGTGTGTGTGTGTGTGTGTGTGTGTGTGTGTGTGTGTGTGTGTGTGTGTGTGTGTGTGTGTGTGTGAGAGTTAGTGAGTGAGTGAGTCTTTGTGTGTGTGCGTGCGTGCATGCATGAGAAAGTGAGTGAGTTAATGTGTTCAGGGATTCAGGAATCATAATATCCATAATATTTAATAATAATTAGAGGTGACAATGATGGTTGTAATAAACTCGACGTAAAAATAGAGTTGGACTTACTAGTGTACTGTGAGTATGTAGAGCTAAGCTGGAACTTGCCAGACGTACCGTAAGGCTGGTTTAACCCTGAGGTTAAAAGGAGATGAAAAAGGGCAGCGTAATGGCAGATGGACGTGCAGGCAAGGAGGCAGCAGCAGTTGAACAGAACAGAGAGTAGCATTGTCGGGTGCTAGCACTACTTTTAGCATCCGACAATGCTACTGACGATGCTGGAGAGCTTTGACGTCTCAAGACCGAAAGAGTGGACCAAATGGAAACTGAGGTTTGGCAGATTTCGTCTGGCAAATAACCTGAATGCTAGCTCTGAGGATATTCAAATGAACACTCTTATATACTGTACGGGAGTTGAGGCGGATGATCCTTGCGTGGGATGACCTTTACTGAGGAATCATACGGGACTTACAAGGGCGGTCGCCAAGCTTTCCAAGAGTGTATTCTTTCCAAGAGCCGCCAACTTCAATTTGCGCACACAGGGGGAAAATGACAGCATGGCCTCTGTTGTCACTAGCCTGTATGTGCTAGCCCTACAATGCAACTATGGACTACGACTACTGTGCTACTCAATGATTTAATTTGTGACAGGATCATAGTGGGATTGCGGAACAGACAGCTCTCGGTGAGCTTGCGGACTGAGCTGATGCTGGAGTCGGCGATCGCCAGGGCACAGCAGAGCGAGGAGGTTAAACACTAGCAAGACAAGCTGAGAGGTGAGACCAGGTTGGACACCAGTGACAGTAACTCTGTAGACAGTGTTTAAAGGCAGTGACAAGGGCGATGCTAAAAACAAGCTTCCAAATTTTGGCAGCACGCAAGCTAAGACACACTGCGCCCGAGACAGCAAAGCTGAGAACACTCAGTGTTACAAATGTGGCAGCTCCCCTTCCCATTCAAAAGCGTGATTGTCCTACTAGTGGTGAACAATGCCAATGGGAGAAGGAGAAACCTCAAGAGAATTTGCACAGCATCTAAAACTTTGCATGAGATAGAAGAGGATGATGTGTTCCTGTGCAGCATCACAGCCAATGGCAACGCTGGATGGTTAACATTGACATCAATCACAGATTGGTGCCATTTAAAATTTACACAGGTGCTGATGTTGCTGTCTTACCACATACAGTGTTTGAGGAGCTTTTCAGCAACTCTCATTCCCCTACCCTCACTGCTGCATCAAAGCAACTGAAAGGACCTGGGAGAAATCTCTTGGATGTTGGGGGGCCACCATGCTGCTGAAAAAAGGTGAAGGGTGACAAAGAAGTACACGTCATCAGACACCTACACACAGCATTGCTTGGGAGACCTTCAATCAGTAAGGTTGTACATCTGGCCAGCATCAGCATAGAAACTCTGAGAACAAGGTACCAATGCCGTTCAGCAGCCTCAGAGAGATGCCTCAGCCATTTGCCATTCAACAATGCTGAAACGTCCTCCCTGAAGAACCCCGGATGGATCAAACTGCCTTTAATGGACAAAGTGAAAAAAGATCTGTCACGCATGGAAGGCCTCGGGTGATCAGCAGAGTGGAAGAACCGACGGAATGCTGCACCGGCATCGTGGTGGTGCTGGAGAAGACTAGGGCAATGTGTATGTGTGGTGATCTCACAAACATGGCAGGTGCAGAAATTTTCAGTAAACCGGATGCCTATATGGGCAAATACCCCTGACTGAAGATTCAGCAAAATACATGTTATCATGCATTCACACTTCCACAGGCTCCCTTTTGGGATTGCCTCTGCCCCAGAACACTCCCAAAACAGAATGGTGACAGAGGTCACAGATGGCCTCCAAGGGGGCGTCTGCCATATGGTTGATGAGCTGGTATGGGTTCAGTCACAGGAGAGGCATGACATACTGTGATGGAGAGTATCCAGAAAGGTGGTTATCACGCTGAATGTTGACAAATGTGACCTGTCAAAGCAAGAGGTGACCTTTTTGGGCCACATCATCTACAGCATTGGTATTAGTCCTCAACCACGGAAGGCTATAATGAAGATGGGGGAGCAAACCACTGCAGGCGAGCTGAGGAGTTTTCTCTGCATGGTTAACCAGCTGGAGTAGGTCATTCCGCAGTTTGCTGAGATGTTTAAATCTATTAGAGACATCCTTTCAAGAAGAACTGCTGGGTTTGGGGTGCCGAGCAGGCCAGAGCTTTCCGGAATCCGAAGGACGCGCTGACAAGCCCACCTGTGTTAGCTATGTATGACCCTAACAGGGAGGTGAAAGTGTCAGCAGAAGCCTCTTCCTACAGCCTGGGGTGGGTTCTTCTCCAGAAGTGGGACGATCAGTAGAAGCTAGTAGCCTATGTGCCATGGTCAAATACTTCCAGCTGGAGACTGACCACGAGCCACTGTAGAGTCTCCTGGGGTCTCAAGCAGTAGATGCGTAGAGTTCCGTGTGCGGCTGAGGTGCTACTTTTACTCCATTGCTCAGGAGCCTGGGAAGTGTTTGTGGACAGCTGACACGCTGTTCCAGTTCCAGGAGAGGGCTGCAACACCAGAAGAAAGGGATTTCCTGGAGGATACAAATATCTAGGCAGACAACTTACCTGCAAGCACGGCCTACCAGGATGAGCTTAAAGAGCAGCTGAAGTTGGACAGTTTGTGTGCACGCATGATACAGCGGTGTACAGAAAGCTGTACATCAATAGGGAACCAACAATCAAGGCACATTGGACACAACAGGTATTTCTCACAGTGAAGGAACCAGATTTGTCATCCCCTCAGCAATGAGGAACAATGTTCTCACCAGACAGCACAAGGCCATCAGGGTGTGGATAAGTGTAAGGAGTGGCTGGGCCTGAGCCTGCAGCTGAATGAACTGATCCTTAACTCTCGACCGTGCTGCAAATAGAGGCAAAAATCCTGCAATCCATCATTGCACGTCACAGCATCCATGAACAACTGATGACTGGACAGCTTTTGCAGTGTTTGCAGTCATATGGATTCAGCCATATCACAAGTAGCCAACCAAAATTCCCATAGAGTAATGGCGAATGGTGAGTGCAGAGTCAAGACTATGAAAGATTTCCTGAGGAAAGCAGCCAACGCTACCTTGCTCTGCTTGCATACAGGGCCATGCCATTGCAGAGCGGATAAAGCCATGCCCAACTCCTCATGGGGAGAGGCCTTTGCATAACTGCGCCAACACTTCCGGCGCAACTAGGTCATGCTCTTCCAGATGGCAAGGTTGTTTCCCAGAAGGAGAATGATGGATGCACACTACAACATGCGCCCTCGTTCACAAGCCCTAGATGAACTCCCACCAGGACAGCAAGTGTCGGTGACCATAGAGTACCTGGAACAGTGGTCAGCAGCCCAATCACACAACCACTTCCTACCTCGTGGATGGACCCCATGGAACAATGAGATGCAACCACCATCACCGGATACCCATGCAGGCATATCCGGAGCAGAGCATTGGTGGGGTGAAGGAGCAACTCTCCGATAGTGCTCCAGAACAGAGTTTGTAATGGGGAGCGCGCGTGACGGTCGTCTCTTCACGCTATTAAAAACAAATAAACCGCTAATCAACACAAATAAATCCTGGCAAAAAGTGTAATTTTTGGAGTGTTCACGTGTAGTATATACTAGAACAATTATTCACCTCAGGTTTAACGCCAAGTCAAAATGTAGACTTATTTGTTAAGTTAGGGTTACATGATGAGATGTTTAGTTTTAAGGTTGTTGATGTTCCGATTTTAGAAAGGGGAGATTTGGCGTAATGTTATCATCAGGTTATGATAAAGGACGGCTGACGATGACATCATCAAAGCAGGTCAGAGGGCAGTCCTTAGGTGAGCGTGATGCTCATCGTCATGTTCTGAATGAACTCCACGTAAATATACAATTGGAATCACTAGTATTATGACTATAACAGGACAACTTTTTTCCAGGCTTACCCTAAGCCCCTGACTCTCTAGGTCTCAGCATCACTCTCTGATCTTGAGATTTGATTGCATGTATGATTAGATGTCCCCCTCATACTGTGTTCTTCAGTGCCACAACTCCTTATATTGCTTTCTATTGCTAACCTATGGATGACAGGACACTAAGATATATAAATGGAAAGACATTTGGGAATTTGTTTTTTAATCATGAGGGTATCATAGCTTTTTGTCCATGATAATGTTAACTTAGGTGGTAGCCGGATAGGTAGACAGTTCCAATAATTCTCCTTTACTGCATAGGGGTGTCCTTGAGCAAGATTAAAATCACTGCCCTATAGTATGTTGTGGGACGATGTATTGGGGTGAGAATAAATTCTGTTCAAGCAACATAATATTGGCAAAAAGTGATGTTTGATGAAAGTTAAATGTGACTCACCAAAATATTAGTATTTGTTTATTTTGTGAATCTAAGCATGATGTGGTTCAATAACGACATTCTTTAGTTTGTTTTTTGCATGCCTACCTTTCAGTGTTGTACAATGAAGCTCTTAAACACTGATTTGCATGATGGTGGACAGCACTGCATCAACACTGCCCGAGTATACAGTACAATAGTTGTCTCAACAAGACGCCAGAATTCTTTCATTGTTTTGTATTCACACAATGAGCTGTGAGCACCTCCCTGGCTCTGAGTGCTCCCTCTCGGTGGACAGACATGCCCAGCCTTGGTCTCATCCAGCCGGCCCACGAGAAGACAGCTTTTCCCTACACTGCTCCGGTGGCAGATGGTGAGAGAGAAAGAGAGAGAGAGACAGGAGAGAGGGAGAACAGAGATGGAGGGAGGCAAGAAAAAGAGACAGATCGGTACTTGCATTAGAAATTCCTTCAGGCTACCTGTATATTCTCGCCTATAGACCCCATCCACACACACGCAAACACACACACCCACACCCATTTTGAATTCTGGGTTGCAAAATTGAGTTGAAGAAATGGAACGTACCATTCATAGATTTAAGGATCAACATATCTTGACTTCCTATTCTGTTGGGTGGATTTGCAGCATTGAGGATGCTGACAACAGAATGACTGCAAGTCAACAAGATAGTGTGTACGGAAACAATCACAACTAGCCTGGATATTTCTTGTTCTGCCAAAGAGCCCCATTGCAGCCTTTCCCAAGGCTATTTAACTTCAGATACATACAGTGGCAGTATTTTGAGCTTGCAGAAAAGTTTTTGTGTATGTAAATAGCACAGGGTGGCTGAATTTCAGGTTATAAGTATGTCATGCTTGATTGTATAACTCAAAAAGCAAGCAATTAAATGACTCAGTAGCTTCTTTGACATCCTTTTGACTGCGAATGGCCTTGATATGCATTTTGTGGAAAATATCCATATTAAAATATATTTTTGTTATAATGCATACACCTTTAATATCCACCATATGTGCAACTGTTATAGTTTAAATACAATATTATATCAGAGAATAGCAATTCCATTTTATTTAGGAAGTTTATAGTTTCACAAAGAAATGTATTTTGCACATTTGAAAGTTTTAACACTTACATCAGGACACTTCAAAACATAAACTATCACTTCAAAATGCGAAACACCCAAATTCAAAACCTTCTTGCACCTCCCTCCTCTCCTGTCACCCGGGACTAAGACGCTTCAGAAAACAACGTTTCTGATGGCCGACCATTGAGATAGCAGTAAGACAGTATGTCGCTGCCAGCCCACTATGTCCCACTGTGACCTATTTGCACCAGTGTAACACGTTGTTAACATGGTCAATAACTTTGAGAAAGGATCGGGTTAGGGTTTAGATGGCAGTTAAGAAACCTGCTTAAACCGTAAACTACTTGTATTTATCAAATAATAAATACAATTGATTCACATAATTTCAATATATTCAAATCTAAAAAAGTTCTCATACAAAACAAATAGGCTAATCATTACCTAAGAGCAGTGAAAGGCGGATGAAATCCTCAACTCACTTATTCAATGTTTAAGAGAATATAATCTATGGTGCTCCCCACCAAAGAGCTCATCTCTATGGAAACCACCATGCCTATAGAACACTGGCAGTCATGTTGTCAAGTCTGAAGCTTTAAATGCCTCAAACACATCTATTTGTTGTTTTACATTTCCATTTGTTTCACTGTGGAGGAGACTGCTGCAATTAGTACTTAGCAGGAACTTTTATACCTAATTTGATAGATTTAATTAATTCTCTCTCTACCACTCTAATTTGTTGGGGTCAGGGAGGATAAGGTCTACCTCAATACCGCTGTCATGGAGAACGCTTCCCGGGAAGACGGCAGGTTTGTGTGTGTGTGTAGCCGAGGGGACTGATAAGGACATCTGCTCTCAGGAGATTTCCCCTGAGAGAGAGAGACAGAGCCAGAGAGAGAGAGAGAGAGAGAGAGAGAGAGAGAGAGAGAGAGAGAGAGAGAGAGATGAGACAGACAACACGCCACCACGGACGTCCCAGGTAGATAAATAAATAAACAAACACATCCTGCGGAACACCTTGTGTGCCGTGGCTCCGACAAGGAGGCCATGTCCACACTCTTATTATCTGATAGGCAGCTTACACAGACCTTACACAGACCGGCAGGCGGAAAAATCAAAAGGGGCTTAAGCCACGGCATTCTGATTGGATTCACTGGCCTGGGCGTCAAGGAAAGATCAACCACTAGATTATAGAATTGAAGAAAGGAAGGGAGGATGAAGACTAACCCCAATTCCAAACTCCTCTCTCGCCTCCCTTACTTAAATTTACTAATACCCTACTTTAATTAACTTATAGAGATTCATATACATTTCTACATAATATTTCCAAAAGTATTTTCTAGATGGAAGCAGGATGCATTGAGGATAATGTAATGAGAAGTGGGGTGAGAAGGGGTGAGAAGAATATAATCTTTAATTGAGGACAGGTTAATACCAACATCAACATTTTTGCAACAACAAAGGCAGCCAGAAAAAATATAATTATTTCAATGGTATTTCAAAAATATTCCCATAGACATGCCACCAAGTAGAAGCGTCCTACTTGTCTCATTCCCAGGTTGTCGTTTTGTTTAATCAACATAGAGAACTTGAATGTACTGCCATTTCCAGACAACAGTGAGGCCAAAGGCCAGCCAGGGAGAGTATGACTACTTTTCTTTCTATCTGTTGAGCAACATGGACCCTTCTCTGGGAGAAAACAACAACAACCAAAACACAAAGGCATTGCCTTGAGCCATGATCCTAAAGGGTTGCCATGACACAGGAAATACGTGTTCTCCGTCTGAAAGTGTCTTTGAAGCTTAACCTGACAGGATTGGCATGTGCACATGGTGACGGGAGAGGGCACAAGCTACATGCATCTGCATGACTATGCATTACCACGCATGATCATAAATTACCGAGAGCTGCTAACTGGGTGTTATCTTAAGGCATGATCCCGTGATGGATTGCAAGGGTCTCTCACGCCTTTAGCTTCAGCAGCAGAAAGGATTGGCACTTCATTTGTTTGTGTCCACTTGGCTGAACAAAGGCTAGTTTAGTTACAACTATTTCATGTTCACCTCTGCCCCTCACATAATAATGATATCTCAGGCCACAGCTACCTGCTATAATCAGTTGATCAAGGCAAGCACTTAGATTAAGTCAAACTAAAACTCAAACTAAAAAATTAAAAAATTCCTTTAGGTCAATAAATCCCCTGCTTTGAGATTTTGAGCCACAGCGATAGCAGTAATGATAAATCACTTTATCTTCACGAGTATTGAATTGCTCATCTGAATTCTAACATGCATGGTACAGTATCAAGACAATCAATCATAAATAATCCATAATATAAGGAAGATTTGTGTTGCATGGAAATCATTGAACCGGTGAATGTAGTCTTGCATGTCTAACTCTAATGTTAAACATTAAAATCTAGATGTGGCAAAAAAACAATCTTTCTCAAAATACATACATTTTTTGTATTCCTTGTACATGAAATCGGGATGCAGCCAACCCTTTCTCGGTTATTAATTACATTCATTGTTAATAAGCCAAAAATAGAATACAGGTATTTGCATTTCCATGACACCAAATATGGTTTTTAGAAGAGCTTGCGATACAAAAAAAAACAAGTTTTGAACAAGTGAATGACCATATGACGACCGGCGTCCCTAGTGTTTAGTGCTCTGCACAGCCACCCCAGACGGTCAGCAGGGAAGACGTCTAAATGCATGTACGTCATTATTTGACACTTTAGTACGGTTAAACATGACTATAAATCATTATAACAACGTTTATAGGTCATAAAAGTCGAAAATGCATTATAGGTGCTCTTTAAGGAGTTTCGGACACAAATTTATCTTTGAGACAAAACAACAACAGTAATATAAAACATACAATAGTTTACAGTTTCACATAGATTAATATAGACTGCCTACGCCAGAGCTTCAAAATAACAACCTGCAATAGGCCTACATCAAGTCTTTGCTACATCAACGGCTTCCCTCAGAACATCAGCCCGGGGGTCGGCTACAGCGGACCATGCCTGTCTAGAACGTCTAGCTTTCAAGAAAGCCTTGTTTTGCCTCACATGGTAGGAACTATGTTGACATCTTATTACTGTAACTGCAATTGTTTGGCTACGTAAGGTTTTGGTTCAGAGACATGATTATTTGGGAAATGGATCTTGCTCTTATTCCATAAAAGTGGCGGAGAAGCCAGTTAGTTTTCACACAAAGCAGAGGAGAAACCAATGACAAATAGTAGGACTAGGCCACTGTATTATTGCGTGAAGCAAAGAAGAAAAGAACACGGGAGGGGGAGGCCTGCTCCCCAGTGAAATGCAGGCTGGGTATTTTGTCAATGATACAGGCTATGGCTATGGTAAGGTGAAGCCTACCTTTATTGAGAGTCTGGCAATTTAAAGATGAATTATGTTTATTGTGACATCAATGTGATTGGTACACACAAAATAAAATGGTCATTATTTTCCATATGAGGATTGTTATGCATTGAAAACAACGAAAAATGTTACATATCAAACCCCAGCCTTATGGGAGAATATGTTGAATGTGTTTCTTTTTTATGTTGAATGTGTGATTTTGCAATGAGAGTTATACGAAGGATGGTGAGATGTTATCCCCATGGTTACTGCTCACGCCATCTTTGTGATACTTCTTTCTTTGCTATTATTCATCAATTAGTGAGCAATTTAATGAGTGATGATGAGTATGAAAGGTGCCAAACACTTTAGCGTTGTACTATAAGTGTCAGAGAAGCTTAACCATTTCGTGGCTAACCCTATCAACATTAACAACCGCCCTGATAAAAGTGTAGTTCAACATAATGATGTAATTTTTTATTCTATCACCTCAGTAGAACACACGATATTAAAGCTCACCTAATTTTACCAGGGTTAGGGTTAGGGTTAGGGCTTCTACAAAGAGTTGTCAAGACAACACCATATAAGGTTTTACTTCTTTACCATTCCGCTCACACCATTAAACACTAAATATTTACCTGGATTCGGCAGTGGCTTCATTTACCACCTCCAGAGTGCATGTCCATTTTCCTTGTATCTCTCTAAATAAACCAATTTGTTTTGAACCTTTTCCACTCTTCTAGTCATACCCAAAATTGCAGCTTAGAGCAGAGAAGGACATTCACATACTGGTTGGCAGAGACTGTCAAAAACATAGGATTTTACACTTTACTTTCTAAATAACAGCATATATAAGAAACTTGGTCAAAGTTATGTCGATTTCTATGTTCAGGATCATGTAAGACATTATAAGGCATTCAAAACTCTCCTCTGATTCCGGCTCCCTCACCATTCTCCTCCTCCTGGACCTCAGTGCTGCCTTCGAAACCGTCAACCACTCCATCCTCCTCAGCCGCCTGAAATCCTTAGGCATCACCGATTCCGCCCTCTCCTGGTTCAACTCATACCTGTCAGAAAGATTTCACTATATCGCCGTAAACAACAGTGTTGGGTATCGTTACTTTTGAAAGTAATCCGTTAGGTTACTTTGTTACTATCAATTAAAAGTAATCCGTTACGTTACTACGTTACCTATAAATAAAAGAAACGCGTTAGAGTACTCGTGCGTTACCAACAATTAAAATGCGTTTGGGGTGCGTGCGTGTCCGCCTAGCGCAACAACAACACACATCCTCCTTTAGATGCACCAACAGTGCTGACTGTTTATGAATCAATCATGAACCTATAGCATAATGACAGGAAAGACAGTCATCATATTGCACGTTTTATTTAACAGGCATTCATCCTTTGATCATTTGAACAGCTTCCATGAATAACATACTCCGGTAACAGGCAGTTATTTTAACAGAATGTAGCTTACCGTATTGGCTGCGCACAAAAGAACAGTGCGTCACACATAGCTTATCCACTTTACAAGTGCAGGCGCCTAACAAAGTGCTTAACAGGTAGGCACGCAACCTTTTAGAATTGGAAATTTAACTCAATTTAACCGTATGCGTTGCACAAAAGAACAGTGCATGGCACTAAAAAAACATTGAAGAACTGAAAATGTTCGTGTGACCCTATAGCCCTACATTCATAACAATCACGTAGGCTACCTTTAGCCTATTTATCACCAAAGTAATGGTTGAAACGTAGGAGAAGAAGGTGCTCAAAACGACCACTATGTTCTTCTTGTCCTTTTCGCTCTGTAACTCAAAATAATGAGCGTACCTCCAGGAATCTATCTATCTATCTAAGGCTATCTTCTCGTCCATCTTGCCGCGGTAACACACGTAGCTTACACACACAGGTGCGCGCGCACACACACGAAGAGAGCGAGAGAGAGAGATGCAAGGAGCAGGGCAGCAGCATCTGACTAAATGCAGAAAACCCGGGACTTTACTTTCCTTATCGAGGGAAAATCTTAAAGTAACGGAGTAACGAGTGGTTATTTTGGAAATTCACGAGTTACTGATTGCTGAATTCGCAAAACTAACGTGTTTACTCGTTACTGAAAAAAACGAATAAGAGTACTCTAACGCGTTAGTTCTAACGCGTTACCCCCAACACTGGTAAACAACCACAAATCCCACACCACCCCTGTCTCACACGGAGTCCCCCAAGGCTCAGTGCTTGGGCCCATCCTCTTCATCCTCTATATGCTCCCACTTGGCCACATCATCCGCCGCCATGGACTTCACTTACACTGCTATGCCGATGACACTCAACTCTTCATCACCACCAAAACCATCACTCCAGCTATTCTCTCCACCCTCACCAACTGCCTCACCGACATAAAAACCTGGATGAACCACAACTTCCTCAAACTCAACAGCAATAAAACTGAAATTATAATCTTTGGCCCAAAATCCACACTCCCCACCTCCCAGAACTACTCACTCTGCATTGATGGTCACTCTGTCACTCCCTCCGCCCTGGTCAGAAACCTTGGCATCTACATGGACCCTGCACTCTCCTTCAAGTCACACATAAACCACGTCACTAAAATATCCTTCTTCCACCTCCGGAACATAGCACGCCTTCGACCCACTCTCTCCTTCTCAGCTGCTGAAACACTAATTCATGCCTTCATCACCTCCAGACTCGACTACTGCAATAGCATCCTGTATGGTCTCCCCTCCACTGTTCTTCAAAAACTGCAATATGTTCAAAACTCCGCTGCTAGACTGCTCACCCACACTCCCTCCAGAGAACACATCACGCCCGTCCTACGTGAACTTCATTGGCTTCCAGTAAAACAACGCATACATTTCAAGATCCTCCTCACCACCTACAAAGCCCTAAACAACCTTGCCCCCTCATACCTGACAGATCTCCTCCAACGCCCCATTGAACCACACCGAACATGCTCCACTGTTGCCAACACCCTCATCCCCATCACCAGGACCAAATACCGCACCATAGGGGACAGAGCCTTTGCCATCGCCGCCCCTACCCTCTGGAACTCCATCCCCCTGGCCATCCGTAACTCTGATTCACTGCAGTCTTTCAAAAGTCATCTCAAAACACATCTCTTCAACATCACTTACAACACCTGACAAAAAATGTCCACCCTCTCTCTTTCTCACTGTCCTATCTTTCTCTGTATTGTTGTTTTTGGAGTATTTGTATGCATGTATGTACTGTACTGTTCATTTGTATCCTTTTTGTTTTGTGTTTTTTGTAAAGCGTCTTTGGGTACCGAGAAAAGCGCTATATAAAACCTATGTATTATTATTATTATTATTATTAAAACAAAAAAAAAATCAAACATTACTCAAACATACTACTTCAAAATCGCAGAATGTAGTGTTTTGCTATGGATTCTGCCATGTGTTTAATAATGTATGAGTGGACATATGGATTCCCTGTTATTAAGCAGCTTGCTCTAAGCAGCCCAGTCACTTTGTGCAGTACAGCATTGTCTTCCATGTTGGATAACCATTCTTTTATTAGGACTGGCTGGGCGTGACTAACCGCAGTCTGGCTGCTTTGCAACCTAAGGAGACGTTGGAAAGCATTCATTAGTGTCCTTGGTTCCTCTGCCCTCAAACATGGAAGCATAAATATTGAATCTCCCCCTTCAAGGTTGGTATATTACACACATGTCACAGAGAGACTATATCTAGTCCTCTTCCCCCCTCTCAGACACTGATCTGGGGCCATTTCCAGCAGGGGAGAGGCACTGTGCGTTTGTGTGTGTGCGTGTGTGTGTGTGTGTGTGTGTGTGTGTGTGTGTGTGTGTGTGTGTGTGTGTGTGTGTGTGTGTGTGTATGAGTCTCAGGACAGTGAGTATCCTGAGAAAAAGAGTTAGAGTTTTATTTATGTACATCAAATAAAAAATAAAAATTATATGAGAATAAAATAGCCACAGAAAGTTAGATTCCATGAATTGATGCAAAACGAAAATGCACATGTGGAAATGTTTTCCGTTATATAAATGTAATCAAATTAAATACATATTTCTGAAATATATTTATTTTAACTGCGATAGTTCTTTCTAACATATATTGATTATTATTATTTTACGATTACTATTGTTTTTCACCCACATGGGGTTTGGACATAGAGGCAGGGTGAAGGCAAGTGGCAATTGTATTGCTCACCTGGACAATCGCATCATCAGTAGTCCCTGACTGAAGGTATGCAATATGGCGCAGAATAAGGCAAAAAATGGAGACCACTGAGAAAGTGACGGAGGCTATATCCTTGCCAAAGCCAGCCACTTATCTGGCCGGCACTAGCCCTGCTAACCGAGAGGCCGGCAGTGGAAAATGAGTTGCAGGCGGAGGGGAATGAGAATGTTACTATCTGTCGGGATACCATCTCATCCCGACGATGCCTCGTAGGGAAAGTCCCTCTGCTACTTTCTCGTGGAACACATAATCTTTCACCGTCTTCATTAAATGCAACTGCATATCCTTCTCTCCCATGATGGTCAGCAGCTCGCGGATTTCACCGTCTCTCCAGTTAGCACTACTCATGCTGATGTCGCTGCGTTGTCTCTGGTGTCTTGACGACCAGTCAACCTGCTGTCTCTCAGCTCTTTCCCGGCTGTGGGTCGCACATTTTTACATTTTTACGTCCCCAATACCTCTCCCCAAGTCCTGACCCTGGTAGAAAATGCCGTCTAATCGCATTTACATGAAAATGGAACCCCCAATATGTGTAGGGGTTTGAGAGGTGACATTGGGGTGTGAAATGAAGACGGTATACTCCCTCACTATGAACTCGCAGACCATGCCGGGATCAGTTTCAAATAAGACATATTCGGCAGTGTACAAACGCTTAGTAACTGGCTTGGCTGTCAAAGCTTCCGAGGCTGCTAACTACAAAGCCGGGTATAGCAACCCACTGGATCAGCTTGGATGGTCACTACCTTTCGAGGCTTGGATCCACTGGATCAGCTCAACATGCTAGTTACCAGCCCTGGAAGCTCATGACCAGACATTTCATCCTATCCCTGTGCAATAGTGCATGATGTGTTTTCAGGGAGGTAAACACGGCAAATAGCCTACCAATGACTTATTTGTCAAGGTGACACCTCAATGTCAAAGTCATGTTGAAACCCAAGTATGGAGGCATATATGTAGCAAAATTCAAATGGCAATGCAATTTGGAATTACATTATGCATTTGACAATGCATTATGCAATTTTATAATGTAATTTGTAAATACGTTATTCAAAGTGTATTTTAAAATGCAAAGTGACAATGCAATCCTCAATTAAATTTGCAAAAGTTCTAACAATACAAATAGAATAACATTTTGTCCAATTCTTTGAGTTCCTTTATACAAATTGAAAAGCTATAGCGTCCCCGTGATTGCAATCCACTTCGCCACGCTCCGTGTGTTGCAATATTCAAATTACATTACAAAACGGAATCCAAAACGGAATCCAAAGAGGGAATCCAAAGAGGAATCCAAAGAGGAATCCAAAAAGTCAATATGCAAAGTGGCAAACGTATCAGCCAATCAGCGTCTGGGCGGGAACTACGTCACTTGCTCGTAATTTCCTTGTTCACTTCTAGTTCGTATGTGTCAGGTCCACATTGGTCACCAATGGAGATTATTGATACGCTCCGAAGTTTGGCCGATGATGTGGAGAACAATCGTGTTGAAGACACAGATGCAGTAGATAGAGTGCGTGTTCTGGGAGATAGGATAGACGACTTATCCTCACGGGTACGTTTTGATGCCAGTGTGGTAAACACAAAGATTTCCAAAGTGCTACAGGCACTGGGTGCGAAACATAGGGTCGGGAGAACCACCGTCTCCACCCACTCCTCACCTACAAAGCTCTCCAGAACCTAGCCCCCAGTTACCTCTGGGACCTCCTCCAAGAATACACTCCCTCCCGCTCCCTCCGGTCAACCTCTGCTGGACTACTATGTATCCCCACATCACGACTCATTACGAATGGGTGCCCGGTCATTCTGCTGTTCAGCACCCAGGCTCTGGAACTCCCTCCCCCCACACATAAAACAGTGACACAATAGAAAGTGACGTAGTTCCCGCTGGTGGCTGATACGTTTGCCACTTTGCATATTGACTTTTTGGATTCCTCTTTGGATTTCCTCTTTGGATTCCGTTTTGGATTCCGTTTTGCGGATTGAAATGTCATTTGAATATCGCAACACACGGAGCGTGGCGAAGTGGATTGCAATCACGGGGACGCTATAGCTTTTCAATTTGAATAAAGGAACTCAAAGAATTTGACAAAATGTTATTGTATTTGTATTGTTATAACTTTTGCAAATTTAATTGAGGATTGCATTGTCACTTTGCATATTAAAATACACTTTGAATAACGTGTTTACAAATTACATTATGAAATTGCATAATGCATTGTCAATTGCATAACGTAATTACTTATTGAATTGCAAATTGCAAATTGCATTGCCATTTGAATTTTGCTACATATATGCTTCCATACCCAAGCCTGAGAAATACAGAATCGCAATAAATAAATTGAATGATGAGAAAATTTTTCACTAGTGCTGTCAAGCGATTGAAATATTTAAGCGCGATTAATCGTGGGCTACTGGCAGACGAATCCAACTCATCAACTGGCGAGCCAATAGGTACCCCTCGTAGGGTTGGGCAATCGTCTACAAACTTCCATCGTCCGATAGCGCCCCCTAGCGATCGCCGATAGTCGATACTATCGTGGGGGGGGGGCAACTTTATAATAATAATTATTTATAATAATTTATCACTTAGAAAAAAATCTCGGTTTTATTTTTCAATTTTTTTCTTAAAAACGATTACGATGGTCTTCCCCTTGGACCAGCGTGAGCCAGCTGTCACGTTAAAATTGTACCGGGGGCGAAAATTGTACCGGCCTACGTCATCTGTTGTTTACATCTTGACAACCTGCATGGTAACAGACGACGCGATCGTCTGTTGCCGGGCAGGTTGCAAAAAACATTCGGCTCATGTTTCCAAAAGACGAAATAACATAATACAGATAACGGATCGCTAGATAACACTTGTTTTTACTTTATATTTGTATTGCATTTAATTGTTTAATTGAATAGCAACAGACGACGCGATCGTCTGTAGACTATCTGCCGGCTTGGGAGCGGGGAGCTCTTTTCACAGTTGATGGCAAAACCAAGGAAATAGAGATGGTTTATCACCGTCATGGTGTCCCTTCTCGCAGCTTCCTCTGAGTTGCTCAGAATAAGTAGGTCATCGAGGTAGAACACTCTTTCCCTGACGCCTGAGTGGTCCTGACGCCTGAGTGGTCCCAACGCCGTCTCCACACACTTTGAGAAGGTGCGCGGGGCCAGGGAATAGCCAAATGGCAGGCACTGGTACTCGTACGCCAACCCCATAAAGGCAAAGCGGAGAAACTTCCTGTGCGCCTGCGAACAGGGACGTGGAAGTAAGCATCCTTGAGATCCTGGGATGTGAACCAGTCACCCTCTCTCACACATCGGAGCAGCGCTCTGATGTGGGATGTCTGATGTGCATTCTGAATTTCTACGCAGCAACAATTCAGTTGAACACGCTAAGATATAGAATAGGTCTCTTCTCCCCTGACTTCTTGGAAACCAGGAAGTAGCGGGAGTAAGACCCTAGGGGCCCTATTTTAACGGTCTGAAACGCAAGTGAGAAGCGCCAAGCACAACTAGCTTTGTGGGCGGTTCTATTGCGATGTTGCTATTTTACCGGCGCATAAATGACTCTAACGCCCGGCACAAATCTAAAAAGGGTTGGTCTGAAGTAGCCTAATTAACCGTTGGTGTGGTGTTGGCGTGCAATAAACCAATGAGAGTGCCATCTCCCATCCCCTTTAAGAGCCATGAGCGCATTTGAATCTGACGTGTTGATATTTTGACAGCGCGTTTGCAGTCTCCGATGAGACAGATGCATGACCACATGAATTTCAAACTTCAAATGGCTCAGTTTATGGCCAAATAATATGGCCTAATTCACACATAACACTCATATGATATGCGGTAACCGTGGTTCTATTTAATTATATACCAATGCATTAACAAACATAGTTTCTTACCAGTATTGTATGCATTATCATTAATGACTTCTGTTCCTAATATGCATGTGTCCCCCCGTTAAGGAGGGAGATAGAGGGGATAATGTGGGGAAATAGGAGACTGAAACACGCGTCCGTATCTACGGGCTTGTGTAACGAGTCTCTAGCCCACCCACGAAGCTCAAAGGGACGCCGTATAATTGAAGCAGGTGAACCAGAGGTTATGTTAACACGCCGTCCGGTTGGACCATGGTGTGCTAGCCAACCTAGCTAGGTCGGCTAAAATTAGCGCTGTCTACCACAAGAGCAACCATACTGATTTCCACTTCGGATTATTCAACATCCGCTCACTCTCTGGCAAAGAACATCTCCTCCAGGACCTCATCAATGTCTGTAAATATGACTTTTTAAGTTTGACAGAGACATGACAACAACCAAACGCCTTTCTCAGCTGAACGAAGCAACGCGACCCGGGTTTGTTTACACCTGTCAACCCTGCACTACCGGTCGTGGTGGAGGTCTCGAGATAATCTATCGCGAAAGCTGGAAAGTCTTGCCTGTCTCTGTGCCAGTCTACCGGTCATTTGAGTCACTTGTTATAACACTGAATGGACCATCCCCTATCAATGTACCCACTGTTTACCGTCCGCCAAAGCCCAATTCAGAATTCATCAATGAGTTCTCTGCTTTCCTCACTCTTATTTCATCCCTTTCCCAAAATGTATTTCTCCTTGGTGACTTCAATGTCCATATTGATAAAAGGCAATAATTACCTCACCAAAGACTTTGTACCAAATACTCCGTCTCGATACCGCTCCATACAGTAGCAAGAGTGTGGTCATCTGCCGACAAGTTCTCCATTTGTTGTTGTGTGAAAGCATGGGGCACTGCATGTTGAGCCACGTAGCAGACGTGATCCTCCATGGTGCCAATCTGTACGGGCGGGTTGTCTGTGAGGCGTGACAGTGAATCAGCTGCATTCTGTGGGCCTGGATTGTACACCACTTTGAAATGATAGGGTTGCAGCCGCAGTCGTCCACCTTTCAATTCTCGCTGTAATCCGTCACCATCACAAACTCTTTCCCGTAGAGAAACACATGGAATTTCTCACATCCCCACACAATGGCTAGGGCTTCTCTTTCATTCTGAGAGTAGCGGCGCTCTACGTCAGATAAAGCTCGGCTCGCGTAATAGACAGGCTTGTGTGTCCCATCACTTTGCTTCTGGCTCAATATTGCACCTACCACAATCACATGCGTTTCTGCTTCCTGGCTGAAATATGCCATTACATGTGAACTGGCCAGCTGTTTCTTTAGTTCCACAAATGCCATTTCCTGCTCTGACCCCCATGTCCATTTGCAGGATTGCCTCGTGAGCCTCCTCAGTGGTTCTGATGTCATGGCCAGATTAGGAATGAACCTCCCACAGTAGTTAACGAGCCCTAGGAAACTCCTCACCTCAGCCGCATTTGTTGGCCGACGTGTTCTCCACTGCCTCAATCTTTGACTGAGCTGCTCCTATGCCATTTTTGGACAGTACAAGACCCATAAATTCCAGCTGTGACATCCGGAACAGGCACTTTTTGCTGTTGACTGTCAGCTGTCTCTCTTGCAGTCATTGCAGGACTTGGCGCAGTCTTTCATCATGCAGTTGAATGGTCTCACCAGAAACGATGATGTCATCTGATAGTTTGTGCACCTTGTAGGACTTGACTGATGGGTGTGGATGATATTCCAAACATCAGCCTCTTGTAACACCACAACCCTGTGTGTGAGACAAACGAGCTGGACTCAGGGGTCAGTTCTATCTGATGATATCCCCACTTCAAATCCAACTTTGAAAACACTGTGGCTCCCATCATGACCTCCAGTATTTCATCTTTGATGGGGATAGTGTGCCGTTCACACACTATTGCTTCATTTGCTCTGCGCATGTCCACACAGTCTTGGCTCTTTCTTCCCATGCACAACAACGAGCGGCGAAACCCATGGTGTTGGTCCGCTCACTCTCTCGATGACATCCATCTCCTCAAGTTGTTTGAGTTTGTCATCCACCTGTTCCCTTACACTGAAAGGTATTCGGCAAACAGGCTGGGCTACCGGCTTCACACTGCTGTGCACATGCAGCCCCAGCTGAAAATCTTCCAGTTTTCCAAGGCCATGAAAACAGTCTTTGTATTTCTCCTCCAAGTCAGCAGTGAAAACTGCTGTGTCTGTTGGTTGAATAGTATTCACTTGTTCCACAGGACCGATACGAAGCAATCCCAACTGTACAGCAGTCTTTCTCCCCAGCACACACATCCGTGCTTCTTTAATCACTTGGATTTTTGCAGTGACAGTTTCAGAATTTCGATTTGCTTTAAAATCAGCCACGAAAATCCCTTTCACATGTAGTGGTGTCGTCAAACCGAATGGATAGACTTGCTTCTCTGGGCACTGTAGTATGATGTCACTTTTTGACTTCAGTTGTTCAAACTTTATCTCTGTCATGATATTACATGTAGCCACTGAGTCTATCAACATTACCACTGGCTGCTCAATCACCAGTACTGTTAGTGTTTCATCCTCAACACTATCAATCACTGTGTATACATAGTCATCTTTTTGTCACTGGATTGTCATTACACTGTTTATTTTATGTGTTTTCTTCATTCTACACATTACAGCAAAATGTCCTTCTTTGTCACAGTCAGTTATTGCACTTGTTTTTTGTCACTGTGAACTCACGACTTAAATGACCGTCCCGTCCACACCGGGAGCATTTCATTCCGTGCTCATCACATGGTGACTGATTCTGAGTTGTGGAGACTCTGGGTCTTACCATTTGACTCCCCCCTCTCACAGGTCTCTTCTCCACAGCATTGTCAGTCAACTTTCCCATTCTTGCAGCCTGGTGACCTGCTACCTCCATTGTCCGTGCAATATCAAGGAGCCCTTCAAGTTTAAGGTCTTTCTCCCAC
The DNA here is from genome assembly GCF_031168955.1 of Gadus macrocephalus. NCBI lineage: Eukaryota > Metazoa > Chordata > Actinopteri > Gadiformes > Gadidae > Gadus > Gadus macrocephalus. The sequence goes on along the minus strand of NC_082404.1, from coordinate 3,621,407 downwards.
AATAGCCGTCGGCGCCATTTGTAGAGTTTTAAACTGTATTAACACTAAGGACATAAACACCGGGACCGTTTCACGTGCTGCTTGATTACTCCACTTCCGGTAACTTACAACTGCGCATGACTGAACGTCAACATGCATCTAACGTGGGATGCCATACACTACAGCACCCTATCCTTTTCAGTCTCATATCAATAATGTCACTCGGTCAGCATACTTCCTTCTACGTAACATCTCGCGCCTGTGCCAATCTCTCTCCCCAAACAGTGCTAAGATTCTGGTTCACACCCTGATCGCATTGTATTTGGACTACGGCAACTCTCTCCTCTTTGGTTTACCTGCTAAGTCATACATAAATTACAACTGGTACAAAACTCTGCAGCCCGTATCATTACTAAAACCCCCTCCATCAGTCACATAACATCTATCCTGCAGCAACTCCAATGCCCCCCATCAAATATCGCATAATTTACAAGATCCTGCTTCTCACTTTCAGGCCATCAACAATCTTGCCCCTCAGTATCTTACCGGGCTCATCCATATAAAGACACCCACCCGTTCTCTCAGATCCTCTTCCTCCGTCCAGCTAACCCTCCCACCTGCTCGCCTGGTTACCATTGGGTCAAGAGCATTCAATTGCTCAGCCCTCCACCTCTGGAACTCTCTGCCTCATGAGATCCAACACTCCTGTTCCATTATGACTTTCGAATCTCACCTGAAAACGTATCTATTCAGACAAGCCTACTCCCTTTAAGTCAGTTGCATTCTTGGAACTAGAATGACCCCATTCTTTTCTCTTGTACACTGTTTTATTATATTGTTGTTGTTGTTGTTTTTTGCTTGCTTTTAATAATGTTTGATTTTATAAGGCGACCTTGAGTGTCAAGAAAGGCGCCCATTATAAAATGCATTATTATTATCATTATTAAAGACGAACACTCTGTCCGTTAGGCCAACAATCTGCTTCTGGAGGCGGTCGGGGGGGGGCAGCGGTTTCTCGTTAGGACGCAATCCGGCGCCCGGACAGAGAAGCGCTGCCAGGGGGGGCTCCAGGCATCCCTCGCCTGGCCGAATAAATCCGCCATCCGGCGTGGCTTCTCCTTGGGATGACCGTGGCGGTGGAAGCCCTGGAATGGAAGAACCCTGACTCGGAGTCGGAAACACGCCAGGTGCTCGTCATCCGGTGTCAGAGAAGTGGGACAAAAGGAACACTGAGGCCCTGCCCAGCTCTAATAGGAGCGCTCTTAAATGGCCCTGAAAAGGGCTGTTTTTTTTCGTCGCCTCGGCCATGCCGCTGCCACAAGGTACTTTTTTGGAAGAAGTCATCATTTTCTTGGTGTTGATCAGACGAAGCTGAAAGAAAAGGGAGGATGAGCGGCAGTATGCGCCGCTTTATATACACGGTGCCGTGGGAAATGTGGGCGGTGCCCAAGTTGATTGGTGCATATTTGAAATTTTCAGTGCGCGCAAGCACGCACACAGGAGAAGCCCATAAGGCAAAGCCTAGACGGCTTGCATGAAATAGAACATTTGGCATCAATTTCACTCAATATAAATCCCAACCTAATTTCGGCTCATACTGTCTCTCCAACAAGTGACTATATTTAACAAGTACTATGCAGTTAAATGAGTTTAATAGTCCAGATTAACTAGTAATATATTATATTATGTATTATCTCTTCTAAGTAAAAAGTGATTTTATCTTTCTATTTCTGATTTGAGTGAATTTATTATTTTCTGTCACGCTTTGATTGCGAGTAGCCCTCTCGTGTCATCTGTCAGCACGTAGCCTTTTGCCATCTGGCCTTGGCACGGTTTGTTGGGTACCTGACACCGCCACAGTATCCAGGACAGCAGCACAGGCCACTTGACTTCTTACAAGCGCAGGGAGAAGGATTGTCTGACCTTTTCTGTGCACCCGGATGCTAACGGCTAAGCTGACAGTCATGCCGTTAGCTAAGATATAAACAGAACGTTGGGTAGAAATCCAACGGCAACAACAATAACAGCCTTTCAAATGTGCAAAAAGTTGCTGTGACTTTGGGAAAAAGGTTTGCTTACATGCAAGGAAAATAAAATTGAGGTCATAGAGAAGCAATTATGTGAAACATCATAATATGATTCTTTGTGTATTTAAATATTCTGGACGTAGAAGAGTATGTGTGTGTTTTAATCACTCAAAGCCTTCGATTGAAGCGCCTAGTCTCACTTATGTGAGCTGCATCATTCAGCTCCCAAGTGTCTACCAATAGCGTTGGACCTTGGCTGAGAGTATCCTCTGGTATATAGAGAGAAGAGGCCATGATTTGTATATCCCTGTGGCCCCGGGAGAATCATCCACAGTATAGGTTCAGAGAATGAATTCAACAAATCCGGATTCATTAGACCAGATATTTTTCTTAAAGATATATTGATCCAAATGATAGTGATTAGCCACTCTGCTGTAATCTGGATACAAAAAAAAAAAGGACGTTCGGGATCATTTAATTGAATATACTAAAACATTCAGATTCAGAGCCCTTGGATAGACTGTTAATTAAGCCTACCACATTGCATTATACCAACAACCAAGGAAGAAAGAGTTAATTCGATTTGTTATTTTTTTGTGCTTTTATGTGCTTCTTTTTTTTGGACAGTGGTTTCAATTACATTGTCAAATGAATGGAAGACAATAAACATTTCAGGATCAAACAGGTGAACCAAATAGAAGCGGTGTGCATGCTTTCTGTTTGGCAGGTGGTCGCCACCTACAGCTTTGACACTGACGATAATAACCTGCAAAACGGCACCTGTCTCCCTCAAGGGCAATAGGGACATTTAACATCAACAGTCACAGTGAATTAACGCTCTCGCTGTCCTCCCACCTGCTATTACTCCAATTAGAACACAATAAATTTGTCGCGATTCCAATTGAAACATTTGAAAGCTTCATATAATAATACAATCAAATAGGTTAATGGTACCGGTACTTTCAATACCAGTTCTACATATGTCTATGACTAATGCCTTCTTGTGTGGTCTTTCAGCACAAAGTAAGTTGAATAACATTCACAAAGCTTTCTCTGTGCGGTCGATATTCCTCTCTGTGTACCAAGTCTCATCCTGATAGCAACTATTGTTGTTCCAAGTGAATTGTCATGCTATCACAAACGCTGCAACCATACTCAACTGATACTGTTATTCCCTACAAAGCTTTCAATAACCACACATGCAGCTTCCTAAGAACCACTTACATATACCAGAGAGCAGACATCAAACACTTGTTGGTTTATGTTCAGACATAGTGTGATTATGAGATAATGTGGGCGTCTTTCCTTCCTTCCCTTTACTTTCTTGAGATTGACTCTATTTCACTCTCGACTGAGATTTTCGTGAGAAGAAATTAGTGTTTTTCATGTGTCTTTTTGGGGTCTGAGGGGTCATGCGTTATTTGGCTAAATCTCAGCGCTCGGCAGCGGTGTGCCAGGGAGCCTTTGATCCAGAGCTGTTTGATGAGAGATATCGCCAGAAGTCCTCCGACACGGGGAGACCCACAACAACCCCCCCACCACGTCCACTCACCACATGTGGAGTTCTGTCCAGATTAAAAAGAGAAAATGTAAAGCAATAGAAGCGGATAGGCTGGGGCTGGGGTAGGGGGCTTCAACCAGATTGACCTTGACATGATTTACGGACTTGTTCCATTTCATTTTCATATTTCTCTTTCTGCCGCACTCTCTTCTCCAACTCTGTCTCTGTCACACATAAGGTTGTGTGTCTCTATCATCGTGCTCTTCATTGCTCACGCACATAGGATTGAAGGTTAGCACATACATAGGCAGAAATGGCCAAGCGCACACATACACACAGAAACACGCACGCACAACCACACACAAATGCGCCCATGCACACATACACACAAAAAGGCACTCGGAGAACATTAATAATGATCAGCGCCAGTGTGACTTTTTTGAGAGGTCAAACTCGACCCTGACACCAAACCGGAGCAGGGCTAGCGGATGAAAGTGGGTTCCCAAAAGGTCCATTGTACTCACACGGAGGCCAGTTGACATTTAGAAACACTAATAACCTGCTAATGATGCAGTATTTTCATAGAGTTAACCCTGCCAGGGTTCACAGGTACCGCACTGCTTTTTCCATTTGCCCTCTATGGTAAAGTCAAGTGTTTAATCAACGTCTGGTTTAACCGGGGACAAGAGGTGTCAGTGTATCTGATGATTCCCACGATTTGATTTAGATCCTGTGTTTTTTTCACCTCCTTTTGTCTGAGCTAAAAGCTAGGTGAGGTGTAAAGGGCTGGCAGTGACCTGGTGTCCATGTACATCATACATACAGCTTCATTAGCAGACACACATTTTCCCTTGAAATATACCATGAGATAAACATTCGCTTTACCTCCTTATAAGCTCAATTCCACAGTGATATTATTTGGCTATTGAAAGTAATCATGGTAATTCAAAATAACATACTTTTTCCTTACAGATCTAATTAGCAAATCATTATCTCCAGTTGAAGAGGTGTTGAGGTAAGGACAACATATTTTGGGGTTAACATTTCAGTGTTTCCACGTCCTGGCAGGCATGTTTTGGTCACTTTTGCCTGATCCAATCTAATTCTGACGGATCACATTCCCCCACCCATTTTGTGTGGCACAGATAAACCTTTTATGAATTCTCGTCATATTATTAAAGAAAAGCTACTCTAAATGCCAGACATTCAACAACATGATGCCTACGTTTTCACCTCATATGAGTTATACCTCATAAGATCTATAATCATATGGTATCATAATCAGGGGGCATCATGGCAAGATGTTTCTGCACTCTATCTCTCTCTCTGGATTTAAACTATTTCTCATAGTCCATACAACATGTTTTGGCACCACACCTTTGGAAGTGGCTTTAAGGAAGGACCTAGTGGTGATATCATTTAGTAAGCAACATAAGGGACTTGCCAATTCTGCAGTTTGTGGGAGGGACAGCGACTAACAAAGTCGCTGTGTGGGAGTGAGGGACAAATGTGAGAACTGAGAATAAAATAGTTTTTTAATTGGGGTTCAGAAGTCGAGGCATCTCCACAATGGAAAAGTAGCTCAGCTTTTCATGGAGGTTGTAGAAACTATACAATTTTCAATGTATTTCTTGGGGAACCTTTTCATATTTGCTTTGCAAGGGTGGAAATTGTGTGACATAAAAGGAAGTATTTGATAGTGCTTTAAAGGATTAGAAAGTATTCCAACCACGTATTGTCAAGGAAAATATTCACTGGACCTGCCGCCAACCACCTTTGGGTTTGTCAATGACAAACCCAATGGCACTTTACAGATTTCTTCGCAGTGGATTTTACTAAAATGTCCTGCTCCTGACTCCAAAACTGTGATATTCTAAAACGTATCTACAAGAAGTGAGGGTAGAGCCCACAGAAGTAGCACACTTCCAATTAGTAAAAAACAACAAAAAATGCACTTGAGCCAAGACCCTAAAGACAACTACCTGTTTTTTTCTCTCCCTTCTCTCCATTTAATTTATATTTCCTTTAGGCCAGGAGCTGTATTATGGGAGTGATTTAATATCCGAGAGGAGGGAGGGACCTGGATTTTCATAATCGTATGATAAGGAAAGGGATTAATAATAAAGAAGGGATTAAGTCTCTTGATCTGCCAATATGGTGGACTGAAAGGTACCGGTCCCTAGGAGGTGATATGTTCTCCTCTGTGGACAAACCCTTAGTGGGAACCCAATTACACTTGTGTGGGAAACTTAATTTGCTATGCCATGTTATGATTGCTGACCCCCGGAGCAATCTATTCCACACAAGTGCAATCTGACACCCTTTAAGACCTTCAGCGCTTGACCAGAAGTCTCACTATTTATATATACAAAACACATAATCATTAAATCTACACAGCCACTGAATTCATACTCAGGATTGGCAGATGTGCAGGAACACAGATTTCTCTTACAAGATTGGTTGTTTGCTTATCCTTGCCTCTAAACAATATCATGTCGACAGTTAGAAGTCCGTATTTTGTTAAACTTTTTACTTTAAAAAAACATGTATAATATCCGTAAGACAAATAGAAATAGAAATGGTGACGCTAAGATGACCCTTGGAGGTTCTGGCTTCCATCCCTCATTCACAGCACTAACTAAATAACACAAGGAATGAAGCACAAGGTTTTATACTGAGGATTATTCTATTTAGAAGCATTTGGAGGGGTTTATGTCATAGTTGTGTAATTCAGCAGCAACACCGACGTTTTTCTAGTTACGGGGTCAAGACCAACGGCAGGCTAGATGGAATGGTCTTAACCAGCACACTGAGTAAGCTGGAGGCTCAAGGTCAAAAAGTAAACCCCATAGTAGTCAATGCTTGTCAAGGACTGGACTCTGTATTTACCGACCACCTTATAGTGCAGTAGACCTCAAGAACTGATCTTTATCATGGCTAGCAGTCGAAAAAGAGGATTGGATGGATATATATATATATATACATTTATATATATTTATATTGTGGCATCCCTCGGACTGGAGCTGCACCTTGGGATTGGCTTCTCACCCTCCAGCAATGCTATGGGCCACAGCACCTTTGAATAAAACCATGAGCTAAAGGAACCAATTAACTGCATGGGGAGGAGCTACTTATGTCACACAGAATATGATGTCAAACTGCTTGTGTTTACATGGATGTGATCAGATAAAGAACTTAGACGCTCATTCACCAATGTAGAGGATCAATAAAAAGGTTATTACACTTATAAATTGACACCATGTCTAAAGATTCAAATCTGCAAACATTTACACCAATCCCGATACATCTGTGTGTGGTAAGGTAATGTTATCTTGAGGTCCAATTGAGGTTCACTACAGGTGTTGGAGTTGCATTCAGGGATTTAATTTACAAATACTGCAGAACAGACGAAAAAGAACGATGACAGAAACTAACATGAAACAGAATACATATTAATCACATATTAACACTGGCCCAGCTCTTGGCTAACTCTTCTACCCCATTGGGTTAAATCCACCTGGAGGTTAGGGACAAGGGGTGCTGAGGAGACAGTGACGGGGAGCGAGATACGTTTAAGAGGCAATCAAATAGTGCAAGATGGACATGGTTATGGCCTACAGTAACCTGTGTTACAGAATGACTAAATAAGTTATATCCAAACAAACCGTGTGGTGCAATGTGCGAATAAAAGCAGGGTTGCTAAAATATCTTCGGATGAAGCAATACTTGAGGGAGAGGGGAGAAACAAATGGACAATATATTCTCAAGATGTATATTTATTGTGAAATTGTTATATTGCATATTGTATTTGCCCTTACAGGGAATAAAAAACAATCAATACATCAAAAATAAGATATTGTGAATTGTAATATCTAATGCTAGGGAGGTCTACATTTAAGTATCACAATTTCATTGTTTGAGTGTGTGTGTGTGTGTGTGTGTGTGTGTGTGTGTGTGTGTGTGTGTGTGTGTGTGTGTGTGTGTGTGTGTGTGTGTGTGTGTGTGTGTGTGTGTGTGTGTGTGTGTTTATATCCGCCACAGCCTTAGAGCTGATTCAACATTAAGGTCGTTGAATTGTGTACACAGTCATGCTGATCCTGCTCTTTGGGAGGTAAGGGGTCAACCAGGGGTGACCAGCACTTAGTAAATGGTAAATGGACTGCATTTATATAGCGCTTTTATCCAAAGCGCTTTGCAATATTGCCTAACATTCACCCATTCGTGCACACATTCACACACAACGGCAGAGTCAACCATACAAGGCGACAGCCAGCTCGTCGGGAGCTGTTAGGGTCAGGTGCCTTGCTCAAGGGCACCCCGACACCGCTAATAGGAACCGGGGATTGAAAAGAAACATGTTACGTTACATAAATGATATACAGCAGAGGCCAGAGTGTAACAATGCCAGAGTTTCTTGTTGCCAGAGTTTAACAGTTGCCAGAATTGAATTGTACATTCTGCGATGATAGGCTCCCTAAGAGTCTGTTTATTGAGTATAAGATCGACCACGCCTTCTCATTGGTTGAAATCATCGCCTTTTTGAATATAGGCACACACTTGTCTAAAATGTAAACCCCACGATGCTGTTAACGCATGGAACTGCACGTATCATCATCATCATCATCATCATCCTCCTCCTCCTCATCATCATCTTTCTAGTTTATTTTATCCAGGCCGGAATTATTCCTCTTCCAAGGGTGGGGCCTGTCTGACTTGTCGTAAAAGTCCTCTCCACACAGAGCGAGGGGTTCTGGGCGTCTGTGGAATCCATGCCCAGCCTCACTCGGTCCTGCCCCACTACCTCCTCCCAGTAGCCTGCAACGACCCTAATTTTCAACTGGGGCAGAAACTACTGGTGTATGACCACACCCACTTGTACCCGCAATCTCGTCCTTTCGGTCATCACCCAGCCCTCATGACCATAGGTGAGGATAGGAACGAAGATCGACCGGTAGATCGAGAGCTTTGCCTTGCGGCTCAGCTCTCTTTTCGTTACAACGGTGCGGTAAAGCGAACGCAATACCGCCCCCGCTGCTCCGATTCTCCAACCAATCTCACGCTCCATAGTACCCTCACTCGCGAACAAGACCCCGAGGTACTTGAACTCCTTCACTTGGGCTAAGGACTCATTTCCTACCCGGAGTAAGCAATCCACCGGTTTCCTGCTAAGAGTCATGGCCTCAGATTTAGCGGTGCTGATCCTCATCCCAGCCGCTTCACACTCGGCCGCCAGCCGATCCAGTGAGTGCTGAAGGTCACAGGCCGATGATCCAATGAGGACCACATCATCTGCAAAAAGCAGTGACGAGATCCTCAGACCACCGAACTGCAACCCCTCCCCACCACGACTACGCCTCGATATCCTGTCCATGTATATCACAAACAGGATTGGTGACAAGGCGCAGCCCTGGCGGAGACCAGCACCCACTGAGAACGAAACTGACTGGCTGCCGAGGACGCGAACACAGCTCTTGCTTTGGGTGTACAGAGATTGGATGGCCCTGAGGATAGACCCCCTTACCCCATACTCCCGCAGCACCTCCCACAGTTTCTCCCGGGGGACCCGGTCATACGCCTTCTCCAGATCCACAAAACACATGTAGACCGGATGGGCATACTCCCAGGCCCCCTCCAGGATCCTTGCAAGAGTGAAGAGCTGGTCCGTAGTTCCACGTCCGGGGCGAAAACCGCATTGTTCCTCTTCAATCTGAGGTTCGACGATCGGCCGAACCCTCCTTTCCAGCACCTTGGAGTAGACTTTACCAGGGAGGCTGAGAAGTGTGATACCCCGGTAATTGGCACACACTCTCTGGTCCCCCTTTTTGGCACTGTACCCGACTCCCACGCGATGTTGAATAGGCGTGTCAACCATGACAGCCCCTCAACACCCAGAGCCTTTAGCATTTCTGGCTGGATCTCATCAATCCCTTGGGCTTTGCCACTGCGGAGATGTTTGACTACCTCAGTGACCTCCACCAGTGAAATTGACGACGAAACACCATCAACCTCGAGCTCTGCCTCCAACATAGAGGGCGCGTTATTCGGATTCAGGAGTTCCTCAAAGTGTTCCTTCCAACGTCCGACAACCTCCTCAGTTGAGGTCAACAGAGTCCCATCCTTACTGTACACAGCTTGGATGGTTCCCCGTTTCCCCCTCCTGAGGTGCCGGATAGTCTTCCAAAACCACACCCGCTGCTTAGCCTCCGACACGGCAGCAGGGAGCTGCCGTATATATATATATAAATATATATACATATATATGCTTCACATCACTCACACCCGTTGTCCATAAATCCCCTTATCCTGTGTGCACACAAAAAAAAAGTAGACATGGGAAACAAAAAACAGTCTTTCCTTTAGAGTAGACATGGGAAAACAAAAAAGTCTTTCTCTTTGAGCAACAACAAGCCATTATTTTTTTCTTACCATGCTCGGGAGGAGGTTCTGTTGTAAGTTTTCACCCTGTCCTTCATTTGTTGGATAAAGTTGTCCAGTGCTGTCCATGTCCAGTCTGTCTGGGCCAAGTTGTTTGATGGCTAACATGTGTTCCAATTTTAATTTCTCAAATGTTTTATTTGAACAGAAACTACAACACTGTTAATCACAGGTGTAACACCACTCACCATATCTGCATCTGATATAGAAACGACGACAGATAATGGCAGAATAATTGGAGTTAAAACAACAACATTTCTAGAATATGTCCATGGGGCAGACTACTTTACAACCATATAGGCGTCTTTTAGCGCAGATTGCAATTCTTATTGCAGCCTGCAGGGTTATGCGACAAACATACGGAGGAACGTGGTCGCTGAGCTGCCCTGCCCCAACATTGCATGACACTTTCAACTCAACTAGAATCGCCACCATCATCAAAATTTGATGTCAACAGATCAAAAATAGTTGGAAAGCCTACAGAAACTATAGATAGCTAATGTGACAATGAAATTATTAAAAATAGACATGTAGCAATGATTTACTGAGAAACTATTTTTTTGGGAGCAGGCTTTTGTTTATTTGTAGTTCGCTGCCCCACCTGGCCATATGGACGGCACGTGCCTGACTCCTCCCAGCGCTCAATGTGACCGAACCACCACAGGCTGTTTTCTTCGCAGCAATACGTCTATGTCCTGGATGCCAAGCATTTTGAGGAGAGAGTCTGAGCTGACCTCATCCCTGGCTTTGATATTACATATCCAGCGGATCATGGCGCGGATGTTGCGTCAGAGGCGATTTATAGTCTCAGTTGTTACCGGTTACCGCCGGTAACAACTGAAAGCGTGCAGCATCGCACTCCTCACGCAGGCTGTGTACACACGGCCCCAGGATATCAGCGGTAGATGTCGATTGGTGAGCAATGGAACGAGTTGGCGGGTGACGGCTGCAAACCGAAAGCCGTCCCCCCCACAGAGAGCCTTTCACCCAGGTAACAAGACTCTGCGACGACCTCCAGCCTCTCCCCGCCAATCCTCACCACTTCCATTGGTCTTCTGTCAATAGGACGCGCTGTGCCCAGACAGCGAGCATACTTGTAGTCTGGGTCGGGCGAAGTAGTGCCTTGATGCCACTTCATTTTTTTGTGTACCCAGAGAGAGCAGCCACCACAGAGGATTGCGTTGCTGCCTGTTCCTGTAAAACAGACTGCACACGGGTGCGTCCCGGACTTCAGCAGGTCCATATTCGCTTCTGACACCATGTTCTTCGTTTTTCCATGTTGACTCGCAGGCCCTTTTTCTCCATTACCGACATCCACATCTGCACCTACACCTGCAGCTCCTCCAGAGAGTCAGCGATGGCCAACATGTCGTCCGCGTACAGCAGCTCCCATGGACATGGATGACTAAACGTATGGAAAAATGTCAGCTGACAATATATCATAGCAGGTTTTGGAGAAGTTTTGGGCGAAAAAGGATTTAATTTCTTCCAGGATCAATTAAAAGGGACTACATTACGCTATGGAGGGGTATACTCAAAACTTTTAAATACATGGTAACAAGCTTAATTTCAGTTGGTATTCTGGCCTGCCGCACAGTCGCGTTTACATGGACACTTCTCCAATTAGATTTCTAATCGGAATAGATCTATTCCTATCATGCGATCCGAATGTACTGTATCTATGGCATTTACAAAATTGGTAAGCGTACATTTGTATGTCTCTCGTGCAGACCTGCGCATCTGGACAGGCGGCAACATTTTTATGATGATTTTAATGAAAGCCCAGCAGGACAGAGCTTTTCTCTGCCTGCTCCTTCAATTAAGAAGGAGGAAAGCACAGCGACGTCAGTTTCTCGTCCGTTCTTTATATCTACCCCCTCCTCCACCGCAAACAATACTGCCGCAAACAGTGCTGTTATGTAAGGGATAATGTACAGAACGCCAGTCATTATCGGGAAAATAAGACCCGACAGGTAGAACCGGACCCCGTCGCGGAGCGGAGGTGTCTTGCTTCGCCCTGAAGGGTATTGTTTTCGATAATGACCGGCGACGTTCTATACATTATCCCGCATATATCATGGCTACTTGCCAAAACAAAAAAATATCTAATATCTTATAATTACCCTTCGTAGTGTTCATCAGCAGAGAAATAGTCTACCAAAGACGTTGACCTCGCTTAGCAACCGGACACGCTGGGTTTGATAAGTTAACGGACTACTTGCGGAGTGATAAGAAAGACGTGAATCAGGCAAAAAAATCCAGCGGTGAAGTTCGGTGTGCATAAAAGTACTGACGGACCAATTACGAACTACTGCAGCTGCTGATGCCATCTCTCCAAGTTAAAATGTAGCCGCACCATCCCCAAACCAATCGGGATAAGTGCATAGGCCTACATGTCGATTATGGCGGACTACACCACCACTTCTATTCCGCATGGAATTATATTCCGATCTGAGAGTCGTATTCCGATTGAGGCGTATATATGATAATTGTTCATTCCGTTCTTCACATTCTAATTGGATTGTGACCATGTAGTGTCCATGTAAACGTGGCTAGTCTGATCCACATTACACACTTTCTATTGTCACGTTGTGGCTTGGGAAAAGGGACGAAATATACCCCATTCTGCAGCCTCTCGGGATAGCGACTGTCAGTGTTACATTTACCAAAAGCACATCGTTTGACGATGTTTATTTTTTTTACACAAACAACATAAATCCACCATTAAATTGTTATATTATGCCTCCTCCCTGTGATTTTCAATGGAGATGTCCGAGCCAATGTCCGAGTATAGTTGAGGCTGGAATGTCATTGGCTCATCTGCGTTCTAAGGGCAGAGCTTAGCGACAGGGCTGTCCCATCGTCTGCAAATTCATTATTGCCATTCATCGCCCTTGTCGCCATCAAAACCAAAGCGCGCAACAGGCGGGAGGTGAACGACTTAGACTTAGACTGGCTGTCACTCATATTACCTGACATTCCAGCCTTGGATGTGGGTATGCAAGCCCAAGGTTCACATTAATGAATGTAGGCCTATTAATGCCATGCACTCTAAGCTATGAAAATAATACATTTATTAAATAAAGGCACAAAAAATTGAAATGTATGTTTTTCCTTTGATAGCTTCTGGGGAAAAGGGGATGGGGGTCACAAATTCCATCAGAGGTGAATTAGGGGGGCCCTGGAGGAAAAAGGTTGGGAACCACAGCCTCTTGACGATGCTTTTTCAGAGACGGGTGAATGGTCGGACAGATTATTGTATGATTACGATGTACATTGCAGGGTTACAGTGCAAATGCGTGACCAACATAATTGATCACCAAAAAACAAGGGTCCCAGCAATGTCATGTTTATGTTTTCTTGGCGAAGCATACTTACCAATGTTTCAGAACTGATCCGAGAACTTAAATAGTGACTTAGCCGATAAAAGTACAAACCCTAATACTTCTCAAAATACTAATACCAAATACTATAAATGACACTTGCGTCGCGGCGCAAGTGTCAAAAGGGTTGGTCTGAAGCAGCCTAGTTACCCGTAGGTGTGGTTTGGGCGTAACGTCCAACAAACCAATGAGAGTGCCAGCTCCCATCCCCTTTAAGAGCCATGAGCGCATTTGAATCGGACGAGTTGATATTTTGACAGCGCGTCTGCAGTCTCCGATGAGACAGATGCACATGAATTTCCAACTGCAAATGGCTCAGTTTATTGCCAAATAATGTGGCCTAATTCACACATGGAATAAGGGGTTTTCTTCCACAACTTCAGAAATACTGAGTCCTCAAATAAATTTCGGCAAAGAAAACGTATATGATATAACATATGATATGCGGTAACTGTGGTTCTATTTAATGATATACGCAATACATTATAAACATTGTTTCTTATCAGTATTGTATGCTATCCTAATATGCATGTGTCCCCGCGGTAATAGACATTGCCATTGATTGTATTATGCGTTACGTGTTTAGTTTGCGTGTGTTTAAACACGCGCGCCCGCATTCATTCATTCTTTTTAACACTCACTCGCGGTAAAACAATGCTTTTCACGATCAAATACTCATCAATCCTAAAAGTTATGGGCATGTAGGCCTACACAATGTCTGTGTCAAGAAAATATGTGTTTGCTGTACGGTGTTTGCAGATGCATTGATTTAAAAGTACAACTTATTACCGCTGCAACAGCTGTTCTTTCCCAAATAATTTACCAAGAATGTGCGGCTAGGTAGATGGGAGAAGCAAAGTGTATGCGCGAGGTGCACAAGCAATCCGTATGCATCGCATGCGCATGTATGCATGCGCCCTTAAAATAGCATCTGAACAACGCGCCACTGACTTTAAACCAGGTATTTCCTGGTCAGTAGCGCAATGGTAATCAGAAACGGCAAAATACCGTTTGCGCCAGAACACGCCTCCTCCTTCCGCCGAACCGCCCCTTTGGGCGCATGATCAATCCCTAATTTACCGGCGAGTGGCGGTGGTGGGAACAGAACGCTCTGCGCCAGTTGTAAACTAGCAACGACACATGCGCCAGTGACTAAGTCACTTGCGCCGGATGCAAGATAGGGCCCACAGTGTCAGTGTCCCCATGCTCTCTCACCTCTTCGCACTTCATTGAATGAAATTAAAGGGTAAAAAGGTTTTAGAAATTTATGTTGTGGTTCCCCCTTTTCAGACACGACACCTTGTCACTAACATCATGCTCATCGGAGAGTGGAGCTTCTCTGATGTTCCCAAAAAGACATTGATAGTTAAAGTCATAGTTTAGCGTCACTCCCGGCCTGTACTTTGAACATGTAGTACCAGGGTTGGAAAGAGGGAATCTTCTAGTAGAAGATTATCGGCATAGCTGTTTGTGAATCCATATGTGAGAATGTCTGCAACTAACTGTAGAAGAAACTAGGAGATGAATGGCAGACAAGGCTGTGCTCTGTTTACAGGTTCCCAGACAGTGGGGTCTAGATAGAAAGACAAGATGAGACAAATACCTGAGCACTTGACCTCCGCCCCCCAGTGACACTTCCACGTGCGTCATCTCTGCAGGTTCTTCACGCTTCCTTTCTTTCTTCATGGGTCCGCTTCTCTGAAAGAGAATGAGCCGATGAGCCCCAGGTCTATATTTCAGGTCTATTTTTCCATTCCATTATTTGCACAGATTAATGTGGTTGATGGTATCAGGGACAGCGTGGCCGGCTAAGCTGTGTCTAATGGGCTCTGCTCCATGCACACCCTCACCAATTACCCACTGTAAATAGTATCTACGCTTTCGCCGCAGGCTTTGTTTATTCAATTCTATTCACTTCATAACCGCATGATTATGATTAAAGCAAATAAAACAGGCCGGCTAGAGAGAGCCGGGCCTCCGAATTGCATCAAAGCGTGCCATGCCGACGCACGCGGGTAAACACTGAATCTCACCGACATTACAACACATCAGCAGACATTTCTCACCATTTCTTTATTGACAAAAAATGGTAGCACAAATTAGACGCAGTGACCTCTATAGCGAATGCCACGGACTTTGGGAGTTAGGCGAGAAGAGGGCCATTGTTTTGCAGCCACACTTTAGAAACCAGTCCCAGAGCCCTGCCGGATGTGTGCTGTGTGGAGGTGTGGTGTGAGGCAACAGGAAGAGCCCAGGGGTCAAGCCTCGCCATGGGGCATTATGGGTATGAAACCCCATGCAATCAGGGTTAAATAGTGATCTAAAGGAAAGCAGTCTACGCTCCAAACTTCTCGTCAACATTATTCACTTGGATGCTATTGAGCTTGTATGTAATGCTGTTCACCTTGGACTATTCATAATCCAATGCAGAAGCGTTCGGCTGTCCAGGGATTGAAATAAACAGGAGGTGTGAGTAAGGACATGCTTACATGTAGAAAAATACACTTTGCTTGAATGTTTTTCTGTTGGATATTAAAGAGATGGTATGCTAGTGTTTGAATGTGCAAGAGACTGGATACAAGGAATGTGGATGGACTGGGTGAGGGTGCAGGTGGTAAATTCTCCTAGACACAAAAAGCCTCAGTGAAGTTGGAGTCGAGTATATCGTTAATGAGTTCCTATGCTGTTTATTTGATTTCACGGTAGGTGTGCAGAAAGCAGAAGAGATTATTATAAAGGGTTTTAAATATTTTTTTTAAGGCTGTGATTTGTTAATAAGCAACTAGCGAGTGTGAGTGAACCTTACACACTACTCATACAATGTTGCAAAAACCACACAGAGTGATGAACTTTAAAATTAAAAAATATCCTTTTCAGGTTAGGGTTAGGGTTAGGGTTAGGTTACCCTAACGCAAACCACCAACATAGTAATCTTTGGAAACTATGTGGAACTTCACTGTAGCCGTGAATTTCTAGACACAGTTTTGCATCCAACCAGATGGTTCTCCTGGTCCGCTGATGCGTATAGGTGCAGATTCTGCTTACGGCACCAGAAAAGAAGCAGAAAACAGATGACCACGCTGAGGGCCATCATCAGAGCCATAGCACATTGCAACTGACACAAAGTCAGAAACTGAAAATCTCAATATAGACAGGGCTAAATCTTTCATGAGTGGATCATCTCTTATTCATAGCAACTCTCTATTCCTCATTTTCTTCTGTTTTTTACGATTGAGGTAGTGTGACAGACGGAGGTGACGCTAGCCGCCGCCTGTCACTCGTCCTCCAACGTCAGTTTAACCTTGAGCGCGGCGCATCATTTATAAACTGTGAACATGTGCTACCAGGGTAAGCCCTAGCAAAGGATATAAAACATGCTCTACTTAAGATACTTAGCTGGTACATTTCACTTATTGTTAACTGCTCAGTTCTTTACCTGCTCCAATTACTAACGTACAAAGGTAATTTACATTTTCTTTCTTTTTCACACATGTTTTGCCTCATCCCCTGTCGACTCTCTCTGTTGAAATGGCACACAGGGGCCCCAGTGATGCCGAGGCCAGGGGGCCAGGCCTCTTGTGAGGGCCACAAGAACTCGCATGTTAAGCTCTTCATGCCTCGTTCAGCCATACATATGCGTGGGCATGGACATTATGGACCACACACACACACACACACACACACACACACACACACCAACATGCACACACACTACCTGGCTGCCATTCCCTGTCTTATTTATGTTCCCACCACTAAACTGGGATTCAAAAGCTATTGCATCAGGTAATTCAAAATGTCCCTAGCATGTTTACTAAAATGAAAAAGACGTGGCCACAGATATATCAGCTTGCAGAGAGAGTGTCTCTCTGTGTCTCTTTATTCTCATTTTAACTTATATGTTACTATCTAGTCCCTAGGTTATCATCCAAGTGTGACCGCTTAGTTTCTGCCAGAAAAATGTATTATTCTGCATCTGCAGTTCTGACTAAATTACATAGGATACCATCTGGTTTCACCATGACTGAACATACAATCTCAATATGTATGTAATGCATTTAATATATTCTGTCAGGAATCACCCATAGATTTAATCATTTATTGCATAAAATGGTAATCAAAGTTAGTTTGGCAGTATGTTTCCACTCCTTTCTTGTGTTCCCTGCTGTAGGATTTAAAGAATGACACACAGATGTCAGATATAGAATACCAACAGCATACCAATATTTGACAACTGGCAGCGAGCACGATACAATCCCAGAATCCTCTGTTCAGAAGTCCTTATCACTCAGACAGCAACACCCAACATTTCACAAATTTAGCATGTGATGGCCACAACCCAAGTTTCTGTTCAGAAGTGCTCACACTTCAACCAACCGCTCTCTATTGTTTATCAGCATCATTATAACGTTATAATTACTATAGCTTAAAGGGGAAATATGCAACTTTTTTTTGGCTTAATTGACCTTAACTTAACAGGTTAAGAGTCATTGTGATGGTTCTATAACACTTTATGGGTCGATTGATCGCTGTTTCGACTCCCCCTAGCGCATCTTGGCGGAAAAAGGGAACATGCAAGTTTCTGCCGGCGACCCGTCGCCCACTGTCGCGGGAGTCTCGGGTCTAACCCAGCATTCGTAGTGTTGATCAGCAGAGAAATAGTCCGCCAAAGACGTTGACGTCGCTAAGCAACAGAAGACGTTGCGGTTACCAGTTACCGGACTACTTGAGGAGTGATACCAAAGACGTCATCAGAGGCAAAAAGTCCTTTATTTTCCTTGACAGCTGTCGGTGAATTATCAAACATAATTCACCGCCGGAAGTTGTGAAGAGCCCATGCAAGTGAACGGAGCGTTCCACGGCATTGAGAAAACCCGTGTAATAATCCATTATTACTCAACTCTATTATTATTTTATTATTTTTTTATCTCCCAGCGTCCCCCAATGTCGGCGAGAGAAAAGGGAGACTGACCAACAGAGAGGCCAGACACGAGTAAACGTTGGGTGAGCTTCTCAGGAATAGCGTGAACTGAAAGAAAAAGAAGACTGCAAATTGGATGCCGACTTGCCATGGCCGTGTTGCTCTTGAAACTGTAAGTACCCTTGGGTGAACTTTGTCCCCTTTGTATTGTGGCTTCTTTATGTTGATAGTCTCTTTAAAAATGTGTTTGCTCGACCGTTTTGTTGTGAGCCCTGTATGTTTCTAGCTTGCTTGCTTGCTGGGTTGTAAGCGTACTGGGTTGCTACCAAACCATTTGTTTTCATGGCTGTATTTCTGTTTGTCTGTCTTGTCCCCAAGATACAGGCTAAATCCATGAATCCAGGTTCTTGTTTATTGAGATTACTAGACCGCTATTCGAATGCCTCCGATTTTTCTAAGAGTGTATAGCCTATATCATGTGATATGTGATCTCCTCGCCCTAACGTGCTTGCGCCATACGCAACTGAGCAAAGAGCGCAAAGGGATATCTTCGATCAAGTCACTTGCTAATTTCAACATGGCTGCTAATGTGTGCAATTCCGTTGCGTCTCTGAAAGAAGTTCCTTTTATTTGACGATCCAATTCAGATGAATTGGCATTAAAAAAATCAGGACCTCCAAGACCAAAAATTATTTAAAAAAGCGTTGAATGAAGACATTCCTGCGAAATTCAATGGGCCAGGAACGTCTGAATATTTTATCGTATTTGTCTAAATGCATACTTGACTGTAGTAACACACTCACCCCTTTTAGAATCACATTCTCTCTCTCTCTCTCTCTCTCTCTCTCTCTCTCTCTCTCTCTCTCTCTCTCTCTCTCTCTCTCTCTCTCTCTCTCTCTCTCTCTCTCTCTCTCTCTCTCTCTCTCTCTCTCTCTCTCTCTCACACACACACACACACACACACACACACACACACACACACACACACACACACACACACACACACACACACACACACACACACACACACACACACATACAGAGAGAGAATGTTAACTTGTGTATGATTCCCAATTATTACTGATGTATTTGCACTTTTAATCTTGCTGAATTCTACAAGGCAAATAAATTAAGTTAAAACTTAGTTCCCCGGGTCCATTCGTCTTTGTAAGGAAATGTTCTATTTTGTCTTTATTATTTTGTCAGAATGCACCAGAATGCTTCATTTGCATGGGAAGATCACAAAAAAATCTTCGGGGGGAGGATGCCCCCAGACCCCCCTACAGGGGTTTGGTTTACAAACTTTCAGCCCCCCCCTAAAATAAAATTCACCAGCCGCCACTGGTTACAAGCATTGGCAAAAAGCATTGTTTTGAGGCTTGATGACCCAAGACGGCTCGGCCTGCCTGCCCCGGTACAGCCACCACCCACATCCAAACTTGTGCCAAGTGTCACGAGGAAATCCAAAGAAACCCTCAAGAAGATGTTTCACAATAGCCGTACGGCAAAAAACATACCATGAAGAACTGTCACTTGCATTTCTTTCAATATCCAAAATAAATATTTTTCTAACCAAAGTGTGTGTTATTGAACAAATGAAAGAAAGGTGGGGCAAACATCTGTTATTTAAAAAAAGGGAAACCTTATACCAACCATATACAATTATATTAGTTAACAATGTATATTTGCAAGCATTTACACAGAAACGTAAATGTGTCCCTAATCTTCCAGACACAGCATCTGCCTCTGACAACTCTCCTGCGGGGACTAGCGACAGCATACCGACTCAATCTCTGAATCCATTTCCCTGTAATTCCGTACACAAGTGACGTACTTGAGCAGATGCATAAATGTACAATTGCTCCGCAAATTCTTCATGCTATCGTTATGTATTATGTTGGCCAACACTCTTACACTGATAGTTCTGTTCAACCACCAAAGATAAAACAATTCTAATCTAGGATATAACATCTCCCCGTCAACTATGAAAAAGGATGGGTTTATTGTACCACATACACCCTTTCAAAATGTATAACCTTGTCTACTCTTTATGAACATCTACCTCGGACATGGCTCCACGCATTCGCTGGCTTCTTTGAAAACAAATGCACATGGCTAGCGTAGAAGTGGATGGGGAAGGGTCGTCAAATATCTCCTCCGAAGCTGTAGGGGTCGCTCAATGCGAGCTCAATGCGAGCTCAATGCGAGCTCAAACCAAGAAAACAGCGAAGAAGTAGCCAAAGTTGCATAGTTCCCCTTTAAACCTTGGCTACCCTAAGAGTGACTGTTAAGCAGATTACTTAGAACACGCGTTCTTGTAAAATTTTAGTGGCTGTGTTCTAAATATGTGTATACATTATTATTTTTAACAATTGTTCAATCATTTTCTTTTTAAATAACGATCTATAATGGTCACTCAATGAGATATGAAACGCACCATATTATATAATATGCGTAATCATAGGCTAAATCGTATTTCCGTCCAAATGTTACTTTTTTGTACGATTAGGAACATCCGGAGGGCTCTCCATCTTTGTTGCTCAACATTCTAGAAGCCTAAGGACTTACACAGATTTGGCAAAAACAAAGGACAATAAACAGATTTTAGAATATTATATTGATGGGGTGATTTATTCCTTTAAGTTTGCAACAATTCCCAAATTGATAAGCGCTCAACACCTCAAATCCTCACTTTGTCTACACATTTTATCTTTTCATGAAATCTTACTACTATAATAGCAGGCCTGTCGCACAAGTTACTCAAGTACGCATGTGCCAAGCGCAAACGCATATACACCGCAAGCACGCACATGTGCACGAACATACAAGGAAACGCGCACACACTAAACACACACACATACACACACAAGCACGCGCACACACCGCATGTCAACACAAAGGCAGTGACACATACACGGAAGCTCACACACACGCGCACACACACACGCACGCACGCGCGCACACACACACACACACAGTTAAGACGTTTAACGGCACCGTCATCGGCACACGCGCACGCACATGCGCACAAACATACACGGAAACGCACACACATGCAAACACACAACACACATACACAAGCACACACCGCACGTCAACACAAAGGCAGCGACACGTACACGGAAGCGCACACACACACACACACACACACACACACAAACACATGCACACTAAGACGTTTAGAGGCTGCCATCGGCACACGCGCAGGTTAGAACACACACAGTGGCACGTGGCACGTGGCATGCACATGCCACGAACATACACAGAAACGCACACACATGCACATACTACACCCACACACACAAACAAGCACGCGCACACACCACACGTCAACACAAAGGCAGCGAGACATACACGGAAGCGCACGCACACGCGCGCAGGTACGAATTTTAACGGCTCCGCCATCGGCACACGTGCAGGTAAGAACACACACGCAAGTTATGTTTTTAAACATAACGGCCCCGCCGTCGACAAACCCTCCCAGGTAATACGTTCTGTCTATAGACTATATGAATTGCGATAAAATAAGGGAAGAGACAATTTCTCACCTCGACAGGCAACGGCAGGTTGTTAATTTTGTCATATAAAAACCGTTAAATTCAAACACCGCTTCGACCGGCATATCAACATACAAGTCAGGTGATCTTAAAGAGACAGTGTCCCTATAACGCAACGAAAAAATGTCAATAACACAGAAGGCTATGGTGAATTGTGTCTATAGAGTCCACCACATGACTTTACTCTCCTCCTTGAGCCTCCCGAAATGTCTTGCGATATTGATATCCCCCCCTCCCCCCTGTGGACTGTTTTAGTTGTTTTATTTTTCTTAGGTTTTGTGCGAATGCTATGTGTGACTGTAGGCTATTACTGCCTGTCTTGGCCAGGACACTGGAAGAGATGTTTAATCTCAATGATGATTATTATTTTCAACTCAATAGTAGTTGCCTTCCATTTTAAAATGTCAATGCACTTATCGGCCCTGAATAACTATAAAAGCGATTTAATAATTGACTTGCATGCATCGTATACTATACTTCCCATTGAACAATTACCCTTGTTAATTACGACTAGAGGTGGAGAAAACTCTAGTAATATTAATACAAGTCTCCTTTTAAGAAGTCCAATATAAACCTTTTTTCCCCTTCAGTCGTACAGTCTGTGAGGTTCAGCTTCGTCGTGCAGTATGCAACAGACATTAGTAGCCGGTACTCTGTAGTCTGTCTTCTACGATGACATTGTACTCCATTACACAACACTGATGCTCACCTCTATATTTGCCAACATGTGCATGACCTTGACTGCTTAGCCCGGCCTCCGCGTCCTGAATAAGTGCCCTCTCTTGATGAATATTTCCCAGGGATGAGGATGTTTTTACAGTGTGCTCATGGAGCCAGCGTGTGATGCTACGTGCTCCGGCATCAGAGGCCTGACATGAATCTCAAACAGAGGCTGAGTTAGGCCCAATCCCATTTCCACCCCTTACCCCTCCTCCTTGTTTTGACAGGGTAAGGGGAAGGGGTAAGGGGTAGAAATGGGATTGGGCCTTAACATGGGGGATCATCACGTGTGTGGAGAAGATGTCCCCCGGACCAGTAGCCCCCCATTCTTTCTACAGGTTACAGTATAGAAAACAAATACATTAAAATGAAACATCTTACTTAATGACATCAATGTGGAAGCATACCTAGAGAGTGTTTTGACTTGCTCCTTTAAGGGGAAAATACCTCAAGAAATTGGGGGATGGCAAGGAGGCACAAGTTGCATGTAAACCTACTTCTTTGAACTGCCGATGTCAGACTTGGAGGTAGCATGGCAGCTGTTGGTGGGATATATTTAAACGGCATAAGGCCCCCTGGGGCAGGATCCTGAGTGCTGATCATGTCACTGAGCGCTGGTTGATGTCTGCTAGCGCACGCTTGCCCTGTCGTCTCTTCACACAGCCGCCAGCCTGGCTTCTCATTGCAACAGAGGTGAGATTAGAGATTTGTTCATTATTATCGCGCTGCTAGTGGCAACTAAATTACTGCAGGACTCACAACAATTGTTAACAGGATACTTTATTGAATAAATTAATTGTTTGTGATACATGCATTTTAACTATAGGGAGTGTGCCACTGCTATAACATTCACTAAATGTCATAATATTATTCACTGTTCGCTCATCTGCCCCACTATCTAAGACAGCTCGTTGCTTATGTCATTACTCAACAAAGACATCACGTGAACATGCAGTCCCTAATATAAACACATCATTATGTCCTACAAAAACTGAAGCCCGTTTTAAATAGTGGCCTTCATCATGGCTTCATGAGCAATGGTTGAAAATCCCACAGACTCTAAACCATAACCATCCAAAGGCAATCCAATCATGTCTGACAATAAACTGAATGATGTGCATCATCTGCACACATTACCATCAATTGCTTGACTCCCAGCGTTGGGATTCCAAGAGTTTGTTCCCCAAGGAGCTCAGCCGAGCTGTAAGCAACTCTGAGCAAGATGCCTAACCCCTAACTTTCTCCCTAATGACATGCATCGGTATTCCCTGTGAGCAACTTTGGATAAGAGCAAAATTACTCCTAAATATTAATCGTCATTGCAGAATATGGAATGATTTCAATTATAAAAAATAAACAATTATTGCATTAATGTCTTGGGGGGGATATGCTGAGCCATCAGAGTTGATTTTGTAAAATTGTGTTCCATTAACAATGACATGTGTTTCTTAGGGTTGATAAAGGATAAAGCAACACTATAACACTATAAAATATGTAGACACTATCCCTCCAAAACATTACTTTTAAGTCACAAAAAGAATGGGAGTGGAAAGAATTGGAGCAGATTAGAGCATTCAAAAACGGGATGGAAGACACTGGCAAAATCAAAGGCTTTTACGCCAGCTAGTTTTTTTTCTGAATCATGCTATTACTTTAGTAACAGTATTAAAATGGCAAAGATTACTATGTTTAAGATCGTAGAAAACTAAAAACACAATTTTGGGATGATTTTCAGATGCAGATTCTAAAAATACTTTTTGTGTAAACATACATATAAGAACCCTTGGATTAGATTTGCTGAGAAATACATGCAAATGTCAAAATCTGGCAAATCCTTAGTCCAAGAACAAAATTATTGGGAGCCGAAAGCAACATTGGATTTATATCGGAGGTTACCGTATGGGTGGTTCAAATGATAAATAATCCACCAGCTGCGATTCCGGTGAGTTTACACTAGAGCTGGAGCCTCACATTTCTGTGCAAAGATAATCATTTCCCCTCTTAATTTTTTTGAAATAGAATAAACTCGGAAGGGAACAGGCTTGTATTTAGAGGACATTTCAAGGAACGGTTATCAAATTAATAATCAAATAAAATCAGAATTAATAATGGTGATTTTATTTGATTATTGCTCTTTTGTTTTGCAATTACATTTTTGTTCCTAATGACAGTTGCCAAAGAAGAGGTTGTAGAAAAGGAAACTCCAAAATACTTCTTTCTTTTAACATATTCATGACAAGGTCACTGGTGTTAGCCACATGGGGCACATTGAAAGAAAAAGACGCCATAAATAACAATAACCGGTAGGTAGAGATAGAGAGAGGACAGAGTAATATAGGTGCTGAATTGAGATAAATCATAATGCTAGAGGCAGCAAGAACATTATGTATGAGTGTCCATGTGTGCGTGCATGTGTGCGTATATGGGCGCACAAAGCTCTCATGCATAAAAGCTCCCATGCCATGCAACATCAATAAAATGAAAACGTGTGCTTTTAAATCCGTTTTTTGCATTTGCACGTGTGCGTGTGTGTGTCTTCCCACAAATGCAAATGTAATATGATCCAATCCCGTTCCCAACAGCCGCTCATGGAAAAGATGTTAGATCTGCCATTTACTCCTGATAGGATGGGGATGTCGTGGGGAATCATTTTAATAGCATGGATGGCAACAGGGTCGAGTTGTGGAGAACACACTCCATGGATAATTAATGTGGATTAGCGTTTGCACCAAACACCTAACCCTGATGTGAGATTTCCAGGACAAACACAAGCACACATGGTGGAGGAGGACTTACCAATCAGGACATGAATGAACCTGAACCTGCTGTGGCCCCGCCCCCTTACCCAGATCACCAACCAGGACATGAATTAACCTTCTGTGGCCCCGCCCCCTGACCCAGAGCACCAACCAGGGTATGTATTAACCTGTTGTGGCCCCGCCCACTGATTACCAACCAGGCGAGAACACTGGAACACTGATTTATTTGATCATGTAGCTTCTACATGCATGCATAACATGTTCATAAGTATCAGGTTTGTTCATTTTCTTCCCAGCCTTGGAGTCCATGTTGTTTAAAAACAAACAAAAATATCTTAAAATAATGATAACAGAATTAGGCAATATACACAGTATCATTAAACAATTGTTTTATTGTTATAATATTAGTAATAATACTATTAACTTTATTATTTCACATAGATAAACAGTGTCTGTATTTCTTGAGCTATAAAAGGGGCCTGACTTAGGTGAGCTGTCCCTGCAATCCTTTTCTCTTTCATCAAGTTAATCCCCCCACCCCCCATGTACATGGGGATAGAGCGCAGTGGGGAGGGCGGGAAACATTTTCATTTGGAGATGGTTAAAACATTGTTTTAATGTAGCAGGGAAAGCTTCCTCTAGGCTTTCCACACAAGCTCACACGCACAAACACATACACGCAAACACAAACACACACACATACACTCGGCTGTTCCTGTCCTTGGGTTTGAGGCATTACATTAAAAGCCTTATTACAGTATTTGACATTCAAGATGATTAAATGTTATGGTGCAGGCCAGACTTTTCACCAACACGCATTATTTGAAGAAACCTGGAATAACCTGCTTTGGAATCTAGAATAACTGCCCAGGGGTGTATGTTTAGAAAATAATGGACTGAACTATGAAGCATGTCTTTTGAAAGAGACTCTTTATGCACACACCCCACTTTGAGCAAGATATGTCCTCTAGTGTATTCTAATCAAGATGATAATAAGAGCACACCATTTCTGGTGATATTTTTACAATATGAAAATTAATCAAAAGTTTCAAGTTTCAGCTCGCTTAGTGTTGTAAAAAACTTAGCATATGTTATCACCTAGTTATCACCAGTTTCAGCTTCAGACCAGAAGGTGCATTCATGCTACCATGAATCAGCAACACTTCAGAACAGTGTTATTCATTTAATAAAAATAAGTGCACTAATATTAATTATTAAATTAATTATTACCACTAATCCATTCAGACTCAATGTTTCTTCTTACATTGCTTTTGTGGTGCGGGGTGGGGATGGGTGTGGGTGTGTTGAAGAGGATCCGTCTATACATTCTGCCATAAATAAAACCAAAAATTAATGGTAATTAGGAAATTAACCTTAATATTAGGCATACCTATTATATCAAATAGATACCCCCCCCGCGCGCCCCCGCCCCCGCCCATGTCCTAGATCTGGAGAGAGATACACAGCTGGGGGGACAAACTGCTGCTCCCCCCACACACCCCTCATTCAGCCTTAATTATGACTGATTAAAGGGACCCCAGCATCTGGGAGTCAGAGATGGAGTGGATTAGCAACCTCAAAGGGAGATTTGTCGGCGCCTCAGAGCTATAGACTGTGCCTCTAATCTTTTCGCTGCTAACATGTGCTCCTGGAAACAAAAACTCACTCACATGCCACACATACAGTACATACACACACACACACACACGCGCAAACACAGACATGCACACACTGTAGGAGGCTAGTGCGAGGGTTTTCCAAGCCACTAGGTTGAATAGAAAAACAGCGCCTAGTTCAAAGTCAATGGTAGCTTATTTAGGGGGAATTTACATCCAGGGGAAGGGGGGGAGGTAAACTCCCTAATTCAAAGCACGAGCCTTAATCAGTCTGTTTGTCCAGTGTCCAGTGTCCATTGTAATCAGATGGCCCAGGTCACAACGGGTAATCAATCCTATTCGGTCTCTCTCATTTCAGCGGTACAGTACTCCCAGAAGATCACACAGTCAACAGACAACAACGGAATACCTCGCTAACAGTGGCAGAAAGACAATGTGCTGCCATTTCATTCTGGGGCCAAAAATGAAAAAATAAGTACCCAAGCACAAATCAAACGAATCAAACCAGATCTAATAAAACAGGTTCCGGCGACATCCAATCCTTAGCTTGATCAGAGCCCGGAGATCGTGATTTCTTAAAACATGGTCTGAGCCATATCGTTTTTTAGATTCTACTGACTATATTCTACCCATCCCACAATGTGTTTTTACATGTGCTGAAACAACACAATGAAAACCAACATGAGCTAACACTTTAACAGCTTTTAGTCATTCAAAACATTCTTACAAATCCAACGATACATATTTAACTGATGATATCTTTAACAGATTTATTTTTTCTCATTTTAGTGCTCCTGTCTGCCTGTCCCATCCCATTGTAATTATATGGCCGCTCCCCCGGGCGGTTGCAGTTTGTTTCTTTGCTAGAACTCTTTAATTATATATTCCAAGTCATTGACCACCTGTCTGTGCTGGCACCTAAAGGTGCCAGCGGACATCCTCAGCCCATTCCCCATGGCTGACAAACACCACTGAAACCAATCTCACAATACCTGCTTTGACAGACAGGTAAGAGGCGGACTGAGGTCTCTAACAGTCTTCCATAGCGTCATCTGATTGGCAGAGGCATCGTTTTCTCTTTTCCTCTTTGTTCCAGAGGGGTGAAGGACCTTAGTAATAGCAAGAGTGTATTTACTTTGTTAGAGGATGAGAAAGGCACTGTGTTGCATTTTGTGTTGGTTGTTAAAGATCCCATATCATGCTTTTTTAGGGTTAATAATTGTATTTGGGGGTACTACTAGAATAGGCTTACATGCATGTATGTTAAAATACCCCTTATTATTGACACACTGTTCATAGCTGCAAAACCATTTGCAGCCTCTTTCAAAAACGTTCTGTTTTGTATCATGTCGCTTTAAGGCCCCCCTCCCAAGTATACCAATCTGCTGTTGGTCAGCATGCCCATTCTGTTATGATTGGTCGAAAGCTTTTTGGGTGCGTTGGCAAATTCATGCCCCCGAGAATTTGTAAACATTGCAAGTTGCCGGGAGGCGGTACTTCTGCACTTCAGCCCCTCCTACTGCATGCAGCCTGACGTCACACTGTTACGGAAGCAAAGTTTGAGTGCGAACAAGCTTTCTCAAGCATGATATCACCCCTTTAAAAGGAATTGATTGTTTGGTGTTTGTCAGCATTGACCTCTATAAGTGGCACACTCTGACAACTGCTGGCCTTCTTCAGTTGCTTCCTACCACCCAAATGAATGCTAACTGCCCACTGATGACCTGCCCTTCCAGCTCACTTCCTCTGTGGGCCTTTTAGGCAAAAACACTTGCCCAAAATATACCCCACCCTACTAGCCCACTGAGTATAACAAGCCGTAACACAGACGTATACACCAACGAAAGAAACATAAGCTAACTAATGTACCTAGCTAACCAACGTTGAAAATGTGTACCAACCTATGTGTGTCTGTGTGCAACAGATGGCCCCTCTCCTTCCTTCCTCTTTTTTTTTGACAAGACTGGTTGCGACACTTCACCTGTGATTGCCTGAAAACCGTTACGGGCACACCTGTCATGTGACATGAGCGATGTAACAGAGCCGCCAGGCAAAGTAGCAGAATTCATAACTGTGTCTCGCTCCCTCTCTAGAGGCTGCTCTTTGTGCAGGGCTCTTGACGCATCTCGTTATAAGAGCGGTGTAAGGAGACGCATGCTGTCAGCCCATTGGCCCTTCCCGCCCAGCTCACTACGGACCACTTTGAAAATGTCGTTCAGTCTTTCTTTGTGTTTTGAGATGCACAGTTCAGTTAAAATAAATAAATTATGTAATGTCACTTAAATCTGTGTCCAGAACTCACTTGTTCCCTCTCTGCCTACACGCATACACACATCCACGGTCCCCACACACACATGCATACACGCATCCACACACACACATCCACATGCCCACCCACAAAACCAGACACACTCACATCCGCGTGCCCCCACGCACACTCGCACACATCCATGTGCACATACGCATACACAAATCCACTTGCCTACACACACACGCATACACACATCCACACACACGCATACAAACATCGCCGTGAACACACACACACACACGCATACACACATCCACATGCCCCCCCGACACACACACACGCATACACACATCCATGTTCCCACACACGCGCACATGGAACAAAAGAAGCCGGCCAAGAGCAGCATGTCCGTGGAAGGGTACATGTGCAAGCACAACAATCCCTGATGTACTTGAAATAAGACCACTTTGCAAACGAGTGGCTGAAACGGGCGTGTAGGCCCATTGCCCAGCAGGGGATCCTCATTACTTCACCCTATAGCTGGAGGTCATGCGTCGCTTCCTCCACAGCGCTGGGTCTAACTCTTTTCACAGTTCGCCATCCTGTGACATTTCCCCGTGTTATTAATGAGACAGGAGGAGGGAATGCAGGGACCAGCCAAACCTGCCTCAGTTTAGCCCCCCTGGGGAGGGGGGGCCTCTGTCCTATTTACTTTACGTGTTAAATATTCTGTTGCTGTTTCATTATGAGGATGAAACTCTGCCCCCGGCTTGCAGTGACGTGCTGACACTTAAGTGTGAAAATGTAACTAAACATTTAGAACATAAAGATCTACTGGGGTCCCAGTCACCATAGCAGGAGAGCCAACGCCTAAAAGGAAAAATCTCATGTGGTTTGACTCAGGTTTACTGTCGCTTGGTGTATTAAATGTATTTTATTCAATGCATTTATTTCAACAGAGGTGGTATTTGTAGTTTTGGATAATCTGTTAATCTATTCCTTATGTGTTCAATTTCCTTTACTACTATGAATCCATGCAAGCTAGCGGGACGTTTGGGCCGGCCACAATTTAACAAGATGCTTTAAAATAAGGAAGCACGGCAGATGGAAGAGATTCTTTCTGGCGTGAAGCTCTGCAGTAACTGCTGTTGGAGCAGTTGGTCTAAACTCAATGAACGTCTACAAAACTAAAAGAGAAATACCGGCTATTGTGATAGGAAGAAGAAGGAGGGAAAGGAGTTTTATCTAACTAAAATAAACGTGTTTACTGTCCAAAGTATTGCCTTCACACAACCCAACGCTCGACACGACTGTGATGGTCAAACTAATTCCTTGGACCCTGACAAAAAAAAATCATAAATTGCCCCCATCTCCCTACCTGGCTAAGAACCTTCTTTACTTTGTTCTGTGTCACTCAGGCTCAGTAAGCATCAGCCTCATTATTTAGCAGCAGGTTGAATCCACTCGTATGCTTATGAGCCTCCAAGATCAATAACGGGTATTTATAGCCTGCAGCAGAACCATACCAGAGTCACACACACACACACACTGGCACATACACATGAGCGCATGCACACGCACACACACACACACACACACACACACACACACACACACACACACACACACACACACACACACACACACACACACACACACACGCCACGCACACACACACACATACACACACACACACACACACGCCACGCAAACAAACACACACACACACACACAAACGCTTGCACACACAAATGAGCGCACACACACACACACACACGCGCATATCATTGTCCCCCTTGGCACTTTAGGAGCAGCGGGGGCCGCTCTGACTGCACCGGCTGTGGGGGCCCCTCCAGCCTTTATTCATCCAGCTCTGGGGGACCAGGAGTGTTGTGCTGTTGACACACAGGCCTGGCTCGTGTCCTATCGCGCAGCTGACCTCTAGCATGTGGACCCCCATTCTCCCACCTCAGAGGGGGGTTTGGCCACGAGAAGAAAAGAGGGCGCCGTGCATCACACACTCAGAGCTCTCCCCCTGTGGGGCCTCGCTCTGCTGGAAAGGCAGTGGCATTAAAACCCCTTGCTGGATCCCTCCCCCATCATCCCATTTATGCATCCAAATATTTTTCCTTCAGCCTTGCATTGCAAATGTGTTCTGTTAAGAGCATGGCTCCATTTCCCTGTAGTTTGGCGCGGTCGGCTCTCGCCCAGAATCCTTGTCAGGCTTCCATTGAAATGTAATACATGAGCATCCGCTAAAAAACATTGTGTGCAGAACATTGGGCTTGGCAGAAGGAAGAGGTAGGGGGGTGGCAGTGGAGTGGATTGAGTGCTTTTGTGACTGAACATGCCAGGGGTGGACGGGATGTTGATACGCAGAATTGTTAGGAATCTTCTAGATCTGGCACACATATAAACTAAGTTGTATTACAGTCCTATTACAGTGGAACATGAATGTTTGTTCACCAATCGAAATTCCTCATGCTTATTATTTTGTACAGTAACATTTCAATATATTAAGAATAGCATTAACAATGCATGAATATGCATCAGTCCCACATGGGTTCAT
The DNA here is from genome assembly GCF_031168955.1 of Gadus macrocephalus. NCBI lineage: Eukaryota > Metazoa > Chordata > Actinopteri > Gadiformes > Gadidae > Gadus > Gadus macrocephalus. Next base: position 3,589,692 of record NC_082404.1, on the reverse strand, counting down.
GAAACATCTCCAGATTCTATAACACAGCAGCTTATTTAACATTTGACCGGTTTTGCCAGTTTTCACCATAACTCCTCAAAACTTGTTCAGTGTTGACCTCACACCATTTCCGTTGGACCCTTCCTTCCCCTCGGTCCTCATTTATTTTTGTAACGGGTCAATGCATCACGTTTGGTAAGAAGGTAAATAATGTGTGCAACTGATAGGGGGATGGAGGGCAGATTAATAGGAATAGCAGCCCTGCTGGTAAAGCGGCCTTGTGTCTTTTCTTTTTACATTTCTTCCTCTTGTCTTGCACCTTTAATCACCTGCAAGAAGTCTTGAGTGGGCTGCGGGGGGTGGGTGGTGTTGGTGGAGGCAGGTGTCATATTAGCGTACTTCCCAAGTTCACAGAGAGCTGGTTTCCTCGGCTCAGCCCTGTGGGAAGGGGGTGCTGATGGGTGCAGGGAGGTGTGGCGTACCCCCCGCTCAACAGGAGAGAACCAGAGGCATGCTGTGGGTGCTGAGCCCAGAATTGGGTTTATCTCAGAATCGTTGCTGAGGCACACTTTTTTCTTTTTCATAAAAAGGATTTAACCCCATCAATGTATAGACGGGATTCTACCACAGCTCTGGTCAAAAAACAACTTTGACGAGTCCAAGACGAGTTCAAGGCCAGGGCTTGTCGAGTCCGAGTCAAGACCAAGTCCAAAGAGGTTTGAGTCCAATCAAAACCGCGTTCAAGAGGTTAGAGTCCAAGTCAAGTCTGAGTCCAAATGACAAGGTAGCCTGGTCCTACCAGCCTCTCGTACTTCATTTCATTTATACAGAACTGAAGGGAAATTCAAATTGAGCAGAGGTACTTAGGCGGGCGGAGCCAGGCTAACAGTCAGGACCGAGACAGAAAAAATGAACCTCTTCAAGAATACTTAATTACCTGTTTATCATTTTGTGTGATGCTAGAAAGAGTCCAAGACAAGTACGAGACAATAAAAAAACGTCTTGAGTCCTAGAGCCCTGGATTCTACAAATGTTATCCCAGGTAGCATGGGCTGGAGTATACATACAGTGAAAAAATTGCTATTATTCAAAAGTTTGTCTAGACATCGCTGATGTTGGGTGTTTACCCAAATGTTACCAAGAAATTGGAATATAGATTCTGTTGAAGACCTTTGTCGTCCAAGAACGCATTTTAGGCAGTTGTTTCATTAGGAAATTTCACCAGTACGATAAAACAGAGTAAACTGCCCTTCATCATCTCCGTATGCATTACAGAAGCGAATATTGTCATTGTTCGGTGTCGGCTGCACACCAATGATGTAACAGATTTATGCCATGAAATTCACAGACACTATCAAATAAACACCTTTACTGCGCCCTACTGTATGCCCTTCATTCAACAATGACATCCATTCATCTGCATCCCTGCTGTTTAATCCTGTCTAAAGATGTCTGTTGCATACGGACTGCAGGATTACACACTGATACAAAATCCAGAGAACGAAGCACAGGAATAAATATTGGTAGATATAAAGAATACAACATTCTTCTCAGGAATGTTAGTAGCATCGTTCCCCCCCCCCCCCCCCCCCGGTTACAGCCTTGCTTTTGTCTGTGAGCTGAGTAACATATCAGGGGGAAGGACGACCTGTTCTAGAAAGGAATATAGTATTATCAACAGACATATACACACATACAGACAGACAGCTGATATCGATAAACAGATAGATAGATATTTAGACAAATAGATCCTGTCTTGGTCAAAGCATGAGGGAAATATGGCAGAAATGCGTCTTATCTCAATATGTAATTCCAGTCAGATCTGTATACAATAAGTGAGCAAACGTAAGGGAGGGGTTGAACAACTTCAAAACACTATCAATAGGATAGCCTACGAGAGGACAGTGGTATTAAGCCCACACCAGGCTTATGGCAGATCTTTAGGCTCTGTGCTAAACAGTGTAGACATCGCATTAATGCATTCATGGATAAAGTAGAGCCTATTTCAGCCATCTAGGGATGCAAAGCTGGGATTGTTAGTCTATTAAGATAAGATCAGAGAAGATAGAGCTTTAATGATCAAGGGATTGCAGGCAGTGCCGCCGCTCCCATAACGCGCACTACGCGCTGCGCGTAGGGCCTCAAGTCCTGAGGGGGGGCCCAATTTTTTTTTTAAAAAATAAAAAAATAAAAGTTCTTACTTGTATACTTCTGGTTTTAAGTTTGTATTTATGGATAACTATTTAATTTAAAAGATTTTGGACATTCCAATACTTGTGTGTACTGTATGTATGTTTTGGCTGTTCTGTGAACTGTGTTTACAAAATAGATTTAACTTTTGCGTTTTAATAAAATGTTAAACTGGCAGAAACCAATTATTTTTTTCGGGGGGGGGGGAGCCCATAAAGGAGTTATGCTTAGGGCCCCAAAATAGCTAGCAGCGGCACTGATTGCAGGCATGGTAGGCAGGGTTATCGTTCACATTTGAACCCAAGCCGGTACCCATACCTTTCAATGTTCTGCTCTGTAATAACACAAATGTAATTGAATTTGTAAAGCATAAATCCAACCTTCTCACTTTAAATTTTACATTTTACACACAACACTAGACAAACCCCCCTCCCTACCTCCCTCTCTCTTCACTACAACCTCCAGCCTGTCACCGTGACAGCGCTGTCCGTGGGTCTCCGAGGAGGCACATGTGATAGCCTGCCGAAGACCTAGGAGTCCGAGCAGCGAGTGGCTCTGGCGGGCGATGACGTGTTGCGCGGCGGGGTGAGGGCTGTAACCTCTGGGGCTCTCACTGTGACACCACGTGGGATTGGGACTAGGGGACAATGTCAATGAAAGCAAGAGTTTAAAGAACACAATAGAGGAGCATCATTCAAATATTTCTGATAAAAAATATATACATTACGCCTAGCAAAAAATACCGCATGCTAATTAAATTGAAATGCGTGTGTGTAAACAACTTATCCAACTCGCTATATATTACCTGACGAAGGTGATGAAGTTGTCGATTGCTCAGTTTCGTCGTTCACAGGGGGTTTAACTTCTTTGCCGCTCGATGCAGGCGTACTAACCTTAACAGAGGCTATATAACGTCAGGCTGTCAACCCGGTACAATCCTCAGCTTTCATATGTGTTGTGTTTGACCAATAGGTTAGCTTATTTTCCTTTAGAAGTTAAAAATATTTCCATGGCCAACTTTGCATTTCGCATTGCAACCATCGCAGAATGAAGAAAAATACCCTGCATTGTTACAACATGATGATTGCCCTGAATGATAATATAATGATCTTTATAATGAGGTGACTGACCGTGACCACCACCCTTTCTTCTCAAGGAAAACCACATCATCCAATGTGCTGGGACTATATATATATATATATATATATATATATATATATATAGAGAGAGAGAGAGAGAGAGAGAGAGAGAGAGAGAGAGAGAGAGAGAGAGAGACTGGACACCTGGCCGCAGGACTTCCTCTAAGTCTTCAGAAGACTCCAGTCAGCAGTGTGATAATTGCTTTTCATACGGCAAATTTGCTTTTACTTTCGCCCAGTTAATGAAATCAAATCAAAACATTCTTTCCCCACAATCGAAATTGCGGTGGACCAAATGTCGCCGGCCCCTCAGATCCCCTCATTCAATCGGAGCAAACACCCGGAGGACAGCAGGCCATGTGTGCACGGCTTGATTGACAGAGTTCCATTACAAGGGCTTATCAGGATCCCCGTCTGCAATTATCCTCCTTCTGCATCGCCGAGAAATCTGATTTGTGCCGGGATTATAGACACAAAAAGGTATATGCTGAATGTATCCCCCCCCTTCCCCCCACCCCCACTCTCCACTCCAAGATGCTCATTTGTAAAGCTACCTCCACTGCTCATTTCCATGCCATGACAGATAGCTTGCCCCTATTTTTCCCTTAATTTGGGGGTCAAAGTTTTATAGGTTGAATTCTAGGAAAGTAAGGGCTTTTATAGACCTTGATTGACTTCAAGGAGAGCACTTTGTTTTGCCACTGAATAGGATTCTCTGTTGGGGATTGTGCTTGTTCAGATTTTGTCTGCTTTTCTGTAATTTTCATCCAGCCAATCAGATTTCATCATTTCGAAAAGTGATGCTCTTTCCCTCTCTAGCGAAAAGTCTTCTGTGCATATCTGTTTTCATCTCGTAACTTTGTTATTAGGTCTACTTCAGATCAAACAGTGTTCTGACTGCGACACGCAGGTCATCATTACCGGAAATCCCTTCCCCCTAGCGCTGATTGTTCCTATCGTTTATAATTTTTTTCAAAGAGAAACAGGAGAATATCTATATCTAGAAGAATAATAATAAGAAAATAAAACATTGCCAATACTAAGATGGAGTTTGAATCTTTGCTCATACTACAACAAAAGCTATCCAAAAGGAAAAACGCATTGATTCCAGAAACCCCAACACACACACACACACACACACACACACACACACACACACACACACACACACACACACACACACACACACACACACACACACACACACACACACACACACACACACACACACACACACACACACACACAGCTTGTAGGTGTCTGTTAGCAACATATCCTGCGGTCAGCACAATTAGGGCGAGCCCGATGACAGCCAGACAGGCTGAGGTAGAGAATAAACGCTGCAGACTCACAATCCTCAAAGGACAAGCCTTGGACAAATCTTTCTAAAAAAAGCGGAGGGAAAGTTGCATTTTTTTTATGAACCACAGTGGCTGAGAGGAGAGGGAATATAACACCACATGCTATAAATGGAGAAACATACATATTGAGAAACAGATGTACAGTAGAAGTGTAACGGTAGATGATATGATATGATAGTGGTGCTTCACCACCATGTTACTATCCACCAATGTGCATTACAAAGCAGGGCTGTCGCGCCATGCAGACATTAAGTTGACGTCTTCATTTTTTCCAATTTAATTTCTAAAACTGTCAAATTAGTTTTTAATTGAACCAAGTATCAGAAAATATAGAACTACTGTATCGGCAACATCAGGCAGGAGAAGTCACAAAACCTGTCAGAAGACTCAATTGTAGATCTTGTTCTGTGTACAATATAATGGATAGCACAGGCAATTGTTATCAAAAAGGTGGTTTGTACATTGTGCAAAGTTATAATGAAACTGCAGTGCAGCAGTAGTGCTATTCAAGAGCTTGTATAGAAAAAAATCACACCCACCATTCTGGATGACAGATCGGCCAAACAAAAAAGAAAATAATATTAATTAAAATAAATAAAAAAGCCTATTACCTAATTGCCAGCCTGTAATTATTAGTAAGTAGAACTTTTTGGACATATTTTGCTTAAACATTGAGAAAACCCCCACCCCCTCCCCCACCTCTGTGACTGTGACTGGCAGCCCCTTTGACTTCCAAGAAGTTATGAAAAAACGTCAGAAGGGAGGAAAACTATTTTGCAAAACATATTCTCTCTGGACAGGGGTTTACTCATATCCCTATATGATATACGGTAAAGATATACACTATAGATGCACACTATGATATATACCACAGACATACTTTATGCACTAAATATATACACTACAGATAAACACTAAAGCTATACAAGAGTTATATAAAAAATTGATATTACACAAATGATATGGACTATATTCTACATATGCACTACAGATAGATACTACATATATACACAGACACACCCTACATCTTATGGAGCACAGGAGTTTAGGGCATGCTGATCACAATAACCTATCCTATCACTTATTGAGTTCATGTAAGGACAGGGAAACAAGAGTGTCTCGCACGTTTTTTTTTTTTTTAAATGTTCAATACAGAAAGAGATGATTTAATCAGGACTTCCCGTGATGGTACTGATGGTATTGGCGTTGCTGGAAAGCTGCTTGCTGGGCCTTCATTGGATCATGTAACAGTTTTTTCCCTGAGCCAATCAGCTAAACAGGTTGCATGGTAATGGCAGTGCACCACTGTGGGGGCAGAACCAAGGATTTGGACTCTAAAGGTATAGGCTACTCAGTTGAAGAGAAAAGGTTAGGCTTTATGGAGGGGCTGGATGGATCAGTAAATAAGGGGTCACATTTGGGCCACAAATGCACGCCTGCATGTATATGGAACAACCAGCCTCCATTATTCATGCATTAAGATGAAATTCACACTCACACAGCACAGGTTCATATGCATGAATTAAAATCCAGACCCACCTATTCACACATACACACACACACAGACACACGCACACACAAACACACAATGGGCCCTATTTTACCGGTCTGAAACGCAAGTGAGAAGCGCCAAGCGCAAGTAGCTTTCTATGGCGATGTCGCTATTTTACCTGCGCAAAAATGACTCTCGTACTTTTGAGTTTATGGCCAAATAATGTGGCCTAATTCACACATGGAATAAGGTTTTCTTCCACAACTTCAGAAATACTGAGTCCGCAAATAAATTTCGGCAAAGAAAACCTAACACACATATGATATGCGGTAACTGTGGTTCTATTTAGTGATATACGCAATACATTATAAACATTGTTTCTTATCAGTATTGTATGCATTATCGTTATCGACTTGTGTTCCTAATATGCATGTGTCCCCCCGTTAATATACATTGCCATGGACTGTATTATGCGTTACGTGTTTAGTTTGCGTGTGTTTAAGCAGATGGACGCACACACGCGCGCCCGCATTCATTAATTATTTTACACTTACACACACGCACGCACGGCCGCATTCATTCATTCATTCATACTCATCAATCCTAAGAGTTATGGGCATGTACACGATGTCTGTGTCAAGAAAATATGTGTTTGCTGTACGGTGTTTGCAGATTTAAAAGTACAACTTATTACCGCTGTATCAGCTGTTCTTTCACAAATAATTTACCAAGAATGTGTGGCTAGGTAGATGAGAGAACCAAAGTGTATGCGCGAGGTGCACAAGCAACATTTTGCATTGGCCCTTAAAATAGCATCTGAACAACACGCTACTGACTTTAAACCAGGTATTTCCTGGTTTGTGGCGCAAGTGGTTTCTGAAACTGCAAAATAGCACCAGGGAACGTTTGCGCCAGAACACGCCTCCTTCTTTCGCCGAACCGCCCCTGGGGCGCAAGATCATTCCCTAATTTCCCGACGCGTGGCGCAGGAGGGAAAAGAACACTCTGCGCCAATTGCAAACTAGTAACAACACATGCGCCAGTGAGAAAGTCAATTGCGCCGGATGCAAGATAGGGCCCAATGTGTGCTTACGCATGCCATCACAACATGCCAGGAGAATGATACAACTAATGCCTAAAAACAAACAAAAAAACAGCTAATATAAAAGGTGTCTCTAGAGTTATCCCCGTAATGACCAGTGCTGCATGGGAAACAAGTTACGCTCCATGATGACTACCATGCCAGCCTCTGTCTACACACGCACTATGCACTGTTGCTCTGAAACACCTTAGAGGCTCAACAATAACGCAAGGCTTATCAATAGAGTTAGTTCGTTAATTGTTTTTATGAATGATTATTACTGCATTAACTAATGTTAAAAGTATATAAATGTAAAGTATTACTGCATCACTTGTCAGTTACAGGTTTGCATTGCTTTTATTGTTTGGCCTGATCAACTTATTTCTATTATTATTGGGGGATACTTGAGCCAGGTGGTCTTATCTAAGCTTGGCTCAAGTGGTAAACATAATGATGTTACCCACTAAACAAGTCATGAAATGACACTTCTTTCACACAAATACGACCAAAGGAAATAAACAGTCGGACCAGGACGGATGGTGTAGACTTCAAACAAATGTTTATTTTTATTTATCTATTTTTTGGTAAATCCTCCCCTTTACTGGAAAAGTCAATAGTGTTACACATCGATACAGCCATTTCCACCGGTCTGCAGCTTTCATTACCGAGAGAACGGCACCTAATTATCTCAGGTTGATAATATTGACAAGACGCTTGTGCGGCATGATGATCCGGACACATGAGCTCAGTGAAATCAGACACCGCTGCGTATTTCACGCCAGCCGACCGGTGCCGCCGTGCATTCCAATCTCTGAAAATGATCTTACCATGCAAAGTCCAGCGGTTGCTATAAATATCAGTTTCCTGTTGGCTTTATTTGACTGCATCCGAAGAGTTGAGGGCACTTGATCAGCGGCCTCATCATTTACACTGACTAACAATGACATAGACATACATGGAAATAACATGTATCTATATACATATATATATACATACATAATATAGACGTTTTTTAAATCCATCTAAAAGTCCTATATAATGAATCCAAACAGGGAGCCGTGTTGGTTGGGAGGGTGGAGCCGGGAGACCCTAGAGGGTGAAAGAATCTCCTCCTTATAACCTCTGTAATGAGATGGTAATCAATGCACACACCTTGATGACCGAGAATCCTACGTAATTATCCCCTCATACCTCCAGCTCTAATCTGTTTTCAGTACGGCCTTTCCAGGGTCCTGACTCCGAGGGTCGTTTGTCAGGGAAGTGCCAGGAGCCCTGTGACGAATGTTTCGAATAGGGACTCAAGGGCGATATGGCTTTATGCAGAAGTACCTTATCTCACCCAACATGAAGGAATACGGCAAGACGGAGACATTTAAAGGGATGCATTGTTTCATAAGACAAACATAGAGAAATGAATTGTCTGGTATTACTGCAAACAGGCGTTGAATCCCAGTTTGGGAGGTGTACAGTGGGATATGAATGTTTCATGATGTCTCACTTCACCAGGGGATTTATTCGTCGATGTTGAGTCAAATCTGACAAAAAGTTGATATCTTATCAACCCATTCACATGCCTGTCGCTCTTAAGTACCCCAAAAAATGTGATATGGATAGACATCTGTTCAAAACTGCTGCTAGACATCCTCAAACTTTACGAAAGTGTGAATTCAGAACTCGTGTTTTTTTTTCGTGAATTCTTTTTTTCAAAAAATGATTCAACTTCATTTCAAATGAATACATTTCAGATTTGATTGAGTGAAATGATATAACACTTGCCCTGGATACTATACAACCGTCAAGGAAATAGGTTGACAGCTGGCATGGTGGATACTTTTTTCAGATTTACACAAAAGTATTTGCCCTGTGGTGCATAGCACCATGATTGTGTTAAAGTATGTATGGAAGCATTTGAAAGACCCCTGTGTTTGCACTGTGAAATTGCCTTCTTCTTTTTGTTGAGGAGCAGTTCTGACAGTTAGTCCTATTTTTCTTTAAGAAGAAAGGGTTGACTTTGAGAATCTAGTCAGTTTATGATGTGCTGTGGAATTCAATATTATCTACATGAATTGCATTCAATAGAACTCTCTCACGTTTTTCCGATGTTGCTGCAGCAGACATGCATGTTTGATTTGCAAAGACAGGCAATCAGAAGTTTGCCATCGTAGCCAGAGTTCTGCTAGGGGTCGTTGGAGCACAAACATTGTTCTTCAATGAACATTAAATCAACGCCACTCAGTCCACGCCACGGTCCTTTCTCTGCAAACCCTCTTGTCACAGTCAGGGCTCCATTCACCTGGCCCAGATGGATATGGATTTCTGGAGGAACACAAATCCTGTGGGGGCTCTTGCATATGAAGGCTGGCCAAGGTTCACGCATGATTAAAGTGAACAGGACAAGCACATCTCTCTCTTCCACCATGATTACTGGCATTAACTGGAATACTGCTAGCACACACACACACACACACACACACACACACACACACACACACACACACACACACACACACACACACACACACACACACACACACACACACACACACACGCGCGCGCGCGCGCGCGCGCACCTGCACACATGGACACTCACACAAATAATGCATCTGATCTAGTCCAAGTGAGTAGCTTCATCGTGGGAATGCAGAGCACCTCATTTTGCAAACTATCAAACACAACATTGGCTAATTGGAGTGTTTGATAAAGCTGAACGACTAATGAAGAGACAGAGTGACTATTGATGCATGCGGTACAGAACTGATGTGAATTCTAATATTCTTATAATGATACTTCCTGCTGACTGTCTGTTTTCGAGCCACTATTTCAGCAAAGCAAGTGTGTGTGTCCATCCTGCCCATATATCTCCCACTCCCTGGCCCATTGTTGTGTCGCTCTCAGCACCCAATAGTGACACCAGGTGGTGTCTGTGGGTCACAGGGGGAGACGATTGACGAAAGAGAGACAGAGACAAAAGGAGAGAGAGAGAAAACCTTAAAAGGTTTTATTCCAACCTTTCCCCCGGTCACAGGGCATGACCCATTCTTTACTGTAATGCTGTAATAGACATGCTGAAAATGAGCGGAAACATACCATCAACATTACCAAATACCATTGCACTGTAAAATGTCTAAATAATAACAAAAATTATATCATGAAATTATATTGATGATGAAAGAGAAGATGACTTACAATGGAATGAAGCTGAATTTGGTAATCTTACTGTGTAGCCCTAGATTTTAGTTATGGACAGGAGTTTCTTTTGGTTACCAATAAGAAATTTGTAACTGACGAAAACACGTTTTACCTGCACAAACTTCAATCTTCTATCTTTATACATTCATTTCAGCTCAGGATAAATACATTTTGAATAAAATGTTTATACAAAAAAGAATTACGCAGGGGACGATTATTGAGTAGGATCTTTAGGTACAACTCTGGATTATTTCATTATGAATCCCTTTCTATAGGATTTCTATGCCATATAATTGCTGCATGCTTTTCTGTCTCCCTGCATATTTTAGGACCAGTTGAACTGTATGCTTTCAAGATTTTTTAACCATTGCAAGAACTTCAACATTGATACACTTAATTACTGAACCTACACACCTTTACTTTCCTTTAAAATGTTGTTTTGTATTTGTATGTGTTGTATCTATCTAAAGGAACGGAAGGTAAGCTCCATGGCAGCATGTGGCATTCTCTGAAGCAGAAATAAAAAAAACAACTCACTAACCCCCCCAAAGTCACAAAGAAGGACTGCATCTTAGAGAGTACATGTGTCAACATGTAAGTAGTCTGGGGCTGAACCTACTGCACTATTTACACAGCATTTAATGAATTATGTGTGCTTTTAGTGCTGGCTGATGGTGACCTCATCTGCATGACCCTGATGACCTGTGGTTGCCAGGGGTGATGATGATCTCAGGGGCCAAGGGTCTAGGGCCCTGGGTCAAGTTCAAAGAAAGCATTTTGTTGGAGCTTGTGTAGTATGTTTTCATCTCTGCAATTAAATATCCAAATCATTTTTTTTAAATAAAATAATAATGCAAATGTAAATATTACAAGCTATGTTTATTTATAAGTAAAGTTTCCCCCTTTCTCATTGTAAATTGTGCTTGTTTGTGAATTCATTTATTTTACACAAATAATGTATTTTTTCATCCATCTCTAAATGTAATCCTTTCATGTCAAATATCTTAGAATACAAGTTGGCTTGATGATCTAATTGCCACCATTTTATATTCAATTTAATTTAATTTACTCAATATTGTGTTACGAAGGTCTGATGGTTGAACTTGGTGGTTAAAAAAAAAATTCCAACATTCTGGGGCCAAGCTTATTTAATACTTTTTGACTTTCATCAACCATGCATGGACTAATATTTAGGAAGCCGGTGTAGGTCCAATTGCCATCTCTGTAAACAAGAGGAGCTGACTGTAAACCAGTCCAGTCCTATATGCTAAAGCTGTCCTCAGGGGAGACATACCCCACCTGCTTTATGAGATATTCTACTGAGGAGAAAAGCATTGGAATGACTGGGTGAGACTTTCAGAATGGGATTTTACTTAGTGTAACCTAATACTTTACTAAATGTTTTTCTGTTCACACATATTTGAGCTAGTCTTTAGATTATTAATCAAAAGTTTTGATTTTGGAGACGAGGCTGGCTTTAACACATACACACACATTTCATATCAGGAAGGTAAATTCCAGAGGCCTCTTTGAACTAATTGTCATGTGGGCACAGATATTAAACTTATTTGCTGAAATGCAGTCTGAGACGGGGAGGAAGGTGTGTGTGTGTGTGTGTGTGTGTGTGTGTGTGTGTGTGTGTGTGTGTGTGTGTGTGTGTGTGTGTGTGTGTGTGTGTGTGTGTGTGTGTGTGTGTGTGTGTCTGTGCGTGTGTGTGTGTGTCAGGGGTTGGATGAGGCAATGGAAACCTGAGTAGGCTATGAGATAACTCTGTGCCCCCCCCCTGACATGCAGTGATCCATCAGCAGGCTGCAGGGTGATAATGACGGAACTCAGGAAGCGGACAATGCGCTCCACTCAATGGAGCAGGGTTGCGTCTCGTGTCCTTGATGGGCCATTTTAATTAAACTGGAAATCAGTCGACGGCTGCTTCCCGCCCAAGCTCATCAATAAGAAAGGGGAGATTACAATAAGTCTTAATATTGTGCACTTCCTTATAAGCCTAAACTAAAACACAAGCTGCCTTGAAATGGCAAACATGTAACAGTGTGACTAGAATTCTTACCAATGCACAGATATTTAACTTCCATGAAAAATGTCCTAAACAATAATGATCAAAGCAACTATAACACAGCAAATATAATATTTATAATAAATCAATTGGAAAATTTAGAGACGATATTAAATAATTATATGGCTGACTGTGTGACCACTTTATTTAAGCTACGTCAGCCTGTCAAGCAACATCTCACTCCTTTATAGTCAAAGAACAAACAGGAACAGCAGGTTCTCACTTCAATCCCAGCCAACCGTCGCATCATCCTAAATGCTACGCAGTTTGCTTTCTCTTTGCGTCTCTCTAAGTTTTACACAGATGCTATGCAAGGTGTTTCATGGGGAAGTATATCTTATCCAGTTATTCAGATTCACCCATGCTTTTCTCTGAACTCCAAACAGAAAAGTTATGCCGTGATTACATAGGTAATGATTGGCACTCTAAATAACATCACGTCTTTCTGGAGAACATCTCGCAAGGGCGTGCATTAGCATAAAAAAAAAAACAGCCATCCGTGCCGCAATGTCACAGCTGCTCTCCCCAGGAGCTCTCTCAGGGAACGTCTCCCAGTGATTTGGTGCAATCAGAGAAAACGTTCTGTTTTGACGATAACATTTGCAGAAAGTCCCAAAAGGAGTGGTTGTGTGTGACTGGGGTTAGGGTGTCGCTGACTAGCTACATGTCGGAGAGTGAATGGCCGGCAAGCAAAGATTGGCTGACAAGCTAAGCTCTGGCAATGCAAACTTTTGTACTGTGTGGGTGTGTATGCATGCGTGTACGTATGCAGTTGTATCACAACTTCAACAGCTTCAACTTGTGCCCTCTAGCTTACATGGGTACCAGCCCTGAAGTCCCTTCCCACATTTGTGGTTGACAGCTTCACCCCTCACTTTTGGCATTTGTAATTTAAGCAAAGGGAAGCAGGTGTCAATCACCGCACCAGGCGCCTGACTTTTCAGACCAGGCGTTCCATTACTGGGCCTCCAAATGGCACTCACAGGAGGAAGGAAACGGCAATGAAATGGCAATCTCTAAAGTCAAATTATGTCCAGGTATGTGCAATTCAACTCACCCATTGAAAATAGAAGGCATAGGTAAACATTGTTAAATAAAACTTCCAAGTTGCCGCTCCTGCTAAAAGAGCTATTCACAAAGACGGAATCTTGAACCAGATTACCTGCCAATATATATTCCGACATGTGGAGAGGATTCCTTTTTATTGTGATCACGCAGAGTCTGACAGAAAGAGAAAACATCTAGAAAATAGAAAGATGGATAAGTTAAGTGCTCATGGACAATCAGTCAACTGAAACTGCTAGTATGCAACTGTAAATCATGCTAATCATATTGCAGGTTTATAATTATTATTATAAATTATTAGTGTATTATTATAGTGTATTCAATTATTATAACACTACTTTACATTATTTTATGAGTGTATTAAATGATTGATACGCAAAGGAAAGTAAATCTGTCAAACTCACTGCCCTAGCTAGGTAATTGCCTGCAACAATGCAAAAAAACAATACAAAGATTCAGTGTTTAAAAGCCACTGCACATTCTCACAGACAGAGACTGAGAAACCCCCCCTTCTGACAAACATATGCAGGATACAATCATTGGAGACTTTGCCTATATTTGACCAAGAAGTGTATGTTTGTTTATTGTGCGTGTGCGTGTGCGTGTGCGTGTGTTGTGGTAACCCGGTGCTCGGTTGGGCCGGGTTCCACGGACAAAACACGCTTGGCATTGGGGTTTTAGCCATTGCAGGCATTTATTTAACAATCAACTTAAACGATCAAACCATGAAGGAGACGCGGTCTCTAGGGCCTCCGTGGGCCTCTAGGCTCTCTCGCTGCCACGAGCACTTCCTTCCTGCTCCCGTGCCGTGCTGTGCTGTCCTGGACCTCCTTTTAAGATGGCTCCTCGGCTTTCGGCCAGGTGTCCCCCAATCACCCTGATTGGGGAGGTGAAAGGGATGCTCTCCGTCGCCGGCTGGTGGGTGGGGGTGGTATACCCCGTCCTTCACGGTACCTCGGGCCCGTCCAGGCCGAGGTTTACGTGGCGGGATGCCACAGTGTGTGTGTGTGTGTGTGTGTGTGTGTGTGTGTGTGTGTGTGTGTGTGTGTGTGTGTGTGTGTGTGTGTGTGTGTGTGTGTGTGTGTGTGTGTGTGTGTGTGTGTGTGTGTGTGTGTGTGTGTGTGTGTGTGTGTGTGCATTAGACAGGAGTCTAATTCAGGGTGCATTCTTGACTTACAGCCATAGTCAGCTGGCCTACGATCTAGTTTCCATAAGTCATTACAAGAAAATAGTATGGATGAATGGGTGGACATTGTCTTCATCATTCAATGATTATTTTGAAATATAGCGAATTAAGTTCCATAAGCAATACCGAAAACATTTAGAACTTGCCAAACTCGAAATGCTGAACTTGTTCAGCATAGTGGGATGTTTTTGATGAATATGATCAGTTTGACGATGATTAAACAATGTTAATAGAAACTATGATCAAACAATATCTGCTTTCTACATACGTGCGTACGTCATAGAGCTAATGTAGTACTTTAAACTTTTAAGTATTTGCTAGAATCTCAAAATAAAATCGAGCTAACAGTCTAGAAACAAAGAGGCTCAAAATGCTTCTACCATGAAAGAGAAAAAAAGACTCCCAGATCCCACCTACTTGTGACTCACTTCTGGCCCCCTCACTGCCGTTGGCCTTACCGAGCCACATGTTCCATGATTGACCCCTGAAGGGATGTATTAGCTGGTCATTGGACAGAGCAGGGGACCTCCTGTGTGCGGACTGGCCGTAAGGCCTTACAGTGCAAGAAACACTTAGGAAGGTCTACAGACATCTGTTGTTGGGGGGCCAGGGCAGTGTATTGACGGGCGCATTGATTTCCTGATTAATGGACCTTTCCACCATTGGCATTTACTGCTGCCGACATAATTTTAATGTGTACATGATCAATAGCTCCGTCAACACAGAGATATCCCGCCGTCAAGCCGTGGGTGGGGTTTTGTGCCGGGGTAATTCTGCAACAATGGTGCCCTACTGTGGTGAGGAGTGTTTGTGTGTTGCGTCAGTTCAGGAGTGGGGGGCGATAGCCACTCTTTTTGTGTTCAAAGCTTTTTGGTAAGTGCATGGGTTCACAAGAGACTTACTTTGTGTTTTTGCTGAAATAAAAAGAGTATGCTTTGATACCTGTATTATCACACAGTTGAGGTTCTTTACTTAGGAAGACTAAGGAAATCAACACATTTAAATAATGATTCATGGTTTACTATGAATCTATTTGATTTATCTACAAATTTGCACACCCTGGGTAGCACAAAATAATTTGATAAATATTATGACTATCATTTCAGAGAAAGGTTCCACAGAACACAAACAGAAATACAAATCAGCAATTATAAAATAAATGTTGGGCCGCGGTCAAACTCCCACTACCACTGGACCTAGAGATGTGGTTTTGCAAGGCCCACCAGAAGACAAACCAATAGGGACATTTTTAAATGACTTGAACATTCTGAAAATGGTGGAAGATGCAGGTTTCCCCCCCTAGCTGTGCCTCTTGTGTATTGTTAAGGTACAACGATAGGCCATTTCCAATGTCTCAACTATCACTTCCGCCTTGAAACCTTGGAAGGACCAAAATATTTGAAATGTTCACAGCTGGGTCAGAGAGAAATATTGCTTTACTCACAGCATTATGAGGGCTGACCTTGGGTGCAGATACAGGTTCCCCTGTCTGTCTCATCTGTATTAATATTACATGCTGTAAATATCAATATAAATGTAATATATCTGAAAACCAAAACAGCCACGATGGTCAGCTTTACATACAATGTGAAGGCATTTGAGAATCATCTTTCTTTTAGCCTCGTGTGAGCACAGAAATGTCAACATGTGTTATACATTTTGTTGTTCAATATGCTGATTGCTGATGTTATGCAGCCTGTAACAAGGTCCCATTGCCACACCTCACCTAGGTGAGATTTATTGGGTTCCTCCAGACAAGTACACAGGTTGGTGGGGTTGGAATTTTAAGTTTGTTCAATAGTGCAATTGACATAAAATACATTCTGAATCTGCACAAAAACATTTCTATCTATACAAATTATATATATATATTGTCTATAAAATCAATTGATGTAACAATATTTGGACGTTAAGTGTTTCAACATGTTTTGTATTTGGCCACCAATCAGAAGTTGTGAGCAGTGTGATCAGTATTCAGATCTCCCTTAGTGTGCACGGTGCAGGCGTACCCTTACCAGCACTGCAGTCTCACACCCTCATACTTGGTGCTACTGGACCTTTCCCGGGTCTAATTTTCCTCAAATTCTGTAAAAGTCATACTGCAGCCTCTACCATAAGTCGAAAACCCTTGAAATGTTCAGGCATGGTTACCAATAACCACCACGCTGCCCATAAACCCAAAGGTGGCGCTATTGTAAAAAATCATGAGTTAGGCTTATTTTTTCTCACCAGATTGACCTGGACTCAAAATACATAGACTTAGACTCAGATGCATTTATAAAACCCAGGGTCTTATGCCCGAAAAATGTTTACTTTTCCCACAATTTCATATTAAAGCTCAACTTGATAAAAAGATTTGCAGGCTACAAAAATAATCAAAAGTCCACCTGAATCGTCACATAAAATCTTTAGACCAAGCCTCACAAAAATAATCGAACAGAATTTGTTTTATTTAGTTCCATTTGAGCAATATTGGCCAATAAAGTTGGAGCAGTTAGCCCATTTTTCTTATATGACCATTTTGTTGTTGTATTAAAAAAAAAAATTCATCATATTAATCTCTAAAATCAGATGCCTCTTTTTCACCCTTGTCTTCTGCTCTAAAATTTTTTACTTTTCTCACAATTTCATAGAAAAGCCAAACGTCCAAGGTCTCAACCCATTTTGCCTATCTGACCCTAACCCTATCATTAGATGGATACCATTAACAGTGCACATTTTCAGATCTGTACTCTTCTAAGAAAGCTCTTAATTCTCTTGTGAAATGTGTGCTTGGAGTTTTCTTGATGTTGTGTGCTTATCAATCGGCATTTTCACTGTCTGAATGAGGCTTCCTGCAGGAATGTCAGTGGCTCAACGGGATGATGCTGTGTACTGGTGGTGCTCCTTAGGTTGAGAGTTTGAATCCTGATTAGAGCATTATGAACAAGCTTACCATGACATTCTGTCATTTCCACTCATTTAAGAAACACAACATTGAACAGCACCTGAAATTCATCAGGCAATCAACATTCCGGCTCATTCGTTTCCAAGAATCAGACTTCCAAGACACAGTATGGCATTAAGGGGAACTTCTTCATTAACCATTTTTCCTTCATAATTAACTCTGTCATATTTATATTTATTCCGTTAGTGTCATTGCCTACAAATGTTTATATTCCCCAGAATTTCAAAGATTTTTCAGGTATATGGTTTGACGAAAGCCCTTAATTCACTTGAGAAATGTGTGCTTTGAGTTTTCTGGATGTTGTGTGCTTATCAATAGACATTTTGACCATGTGAATGAGGCTTATGAGTGGAACATCTTTCCTTAAATATGACAATTATATGTTATATCATTTTCTGTTCTTGACTTTAAATTTTGCTCGGACCTCGTTAATCACCACTTGCGGTTATATTTTATATTGTTTTTTAATAATGAATGGTGAATGGTGAATGGTGTCTTAGAGATACTGAATGGTGTCTTAGAGATTGTATGCCAGGGTGGCACCTTAGGTCCTGTGAAATGGTTTTCATGCTGCTCTTGTGGAGTCACTAGATGACTCCAAAGATATGAAGATAACCACTCTGTGTTCTGCAAAGCATTCAGCTTTGGCTGTGTTGGCTGTACCAGAAAGGCCGTGCCTGGAGGGCTGAGTTGTCCACAAGCAGCAGGAGTTTGATGGAATGGAAATGGGAGGTGTCCAGGTGCCGTCAGCAGTTGGTTGGACACCATAGCAGCACCAGTTACAAACCAGTTATTTTGTATTTTTGCTTCTCTGCGCCAGATGTTCCATTAGCTGTTAGTCTCCTGAGCGTGATCTTCATGAAGCCATGGTGACCATTCAGCATTGGCTTAAACACACTGACACTTTATCCTTGCAAGAGCTTGCTTGTGTCTATGTTTTTATTATTGTTTGCTTAGATAAATAACTGGATCCTCGAGTAGGATTAAAATTAATACATTCATTAAAATATGCATTAGTATACACAGCAACAATGGATTTTTATATGAGACGTGGAGCTTCATTATTGGGTAGGGGAGAGAGAATGGAACCCATTTAAGGAATAGTCCTTGCACCTGAGACACACTCAACCATCTTTACATGCTTCCTATCTCTCTGCCTGGAACCTACTTGGAGCAGTTTCTTTGAAGAAAACTAGGAGGATGTTGTCGAAGTTCACAAACAAGGATGGTGGTGTATTTTTAATACAGCACCTGTGTTTTGGAGGATGAATTGGTTTTGGATATGCAGGTAAATAGGTCAAAGAGGTTGGTCAGGGGAGGAAAGGAGTCAACATAATGTGTTGTAATATTTAGGGTAGGCTACCGGACTCTCGTTATATCTCATAGTGCAAATTAAATACGTAAACAAACATTCAACTGACCACAGGGAAACCACATACAGGTTGTGCAAATGAAATCAGATGTCTATTTGTTTTTTGTCTTGAAACGTATTGTATCAAGTTCACAGAGTGCTTGGACACCAGGTTTGCTTCTCCAATAGAAAGTAATTTTATTTCGATCGCTCAGAAGTCCAACAAATCACAAGTCATTAAGCGTAAATCATAACTCAGCTGAAAGCGGTCACAGGGTGCGTTCCAGGCCATCTCTGGCGGCGATCGCCCCTGTCTCTCTGCTCCTGATCCTTCTCACTACAAGACAAAGCAGGCACATAAATACACACTCCCTGATTGGTCTGATTGAGAGCAGGTGCCCGCAATCAGACCCAATCCCCCCCATCAGTCCGGTGCGCTCCCAACATGCCCATACTCCCCCTACAGGCCAAACGCTGCACGTCCCCCCACAAAACCCCCACCGCCCGACACAGGCCTGGGACACATCCGGCTGCCAACTCACTCCCCCCCCCCCCCCCCCCGGAACGGGAGAGGAAGTCCGCCACGGCCATCTGCGCCCCAGGCCAGGCCAACCCGGAAATTGAAGGGTTGCAACGCGAGGTACCACCGGGTAATCCTCGTGTTGACATCCTTTATGCGGTGGAGCCACTGGAGGGGGGCGTGGTCGGAGTAGAGGGTGAACACGCGACCCAGCAGGTAGTAGCGAATGGCGCCAACCACCCATCGGATGGCGAGACACTCCTTCTCCACCGTGCTGTACCGACCCACCTGCTGGGTCAGGACCGTGCCCAACCCCCTATCCGAGGCGTCAGTCTGCAGGGAAAAAGGGAGATCAAAGTTAAGAGCATACAGGACCGCTTCCCCGCAGAGGGCTGTTTTAATAGTCTCAAACGACACTTGGCATGGCTCCGACCACTGGACTGTATCTGGGGCCCTCTTACGGGTGAGGTCGGTCGAGGGGCTGGCTAGGTCCGAGAAGTGCGGCACAAACTGCCGGTAGTACCCTGCCAGCCCCAGGAACCGCCTCACCTCCTTCTTGGTCCTGGGCCTAACCCTAACCTTCCCCTCCCCCAGGTGGTATACCCCGGATACTGGATCTCCCTCCGCGCGATCACGCACTTCTTCGGGTTGGCTGTGGGCCCCGCCCACCTCAGCGACTGAAGGACGGCCGCCACCCGCTGCACATGCTGCCCCCACGTGTCACCATAGATGACGATGTCATGCGGATGGCCTTGACCTTCAACAACCCGTAAAGATCCCTAATGAAATTGGTGCCCTGATCACTGAGAATCTCTTTCGGGATTCCCAACCGCGATATGACATAAAACAACGTCTGCGCAACACTCTTCCCGCCGGAAGTGGCCAGGCCGTACGCACCGCCAACACCCCTCCCTTGCCGTCTGAGCGCCCATCTGCAGAGAGGTGGGGGGAGGCGATTCGCGTGTCCGCTCTGAACCGGAGTTCCCCCATTTCGCCCTCGGGGCAGGGCAGCCTGTCCCGCCGCAGGGCAACTGCACCGGTGCGCGGGCCCGGTGTTCGTGGTTGCTGGGCCGTCGGAGGTGGGGGCAGGTGGCTCTCCGCGAGGTCGACAGCCGCCGAGAGGCTCTCAGGCCGGTGGTACCGGACCCAGGCGGAGGTTCTGGCGGGAAGCCCCTCGATAAACCTCTCCAGGGCTAATTGTTCAACGACCTCCTCCGGCGTGTTCCGGTCCGGGACCAGCCACCTCCTCGCTTGGTCCCGCAGCTGCTTGGCATAGGCGAAGGGTCGTTCCCCCTCTGTGAACATCAACGCCTGAAAACGGCTTTGATGTTCCTCGGGATTTAGGCCAAGCCGGTCACGGGTGGCCTTGGTGACGGTGTCGTAGTCTCGTTGGGCCCCGGCCAGGCAGACTGTGGGCTGCGAGCTGGGCCTCCCCCGTCAGGAGTGGCAGGAGACGGTGAGCCCACTCCTGACGAGGCCACCTAGAGACCTCAGCCACTCCCTGGAAGGTCTCTAGGAAGGCCTCAGCCTCATCCGTCTCCCCCATCCTTGGGACATGGATGTAGGCCACGGCTCCTGCCCCTCTGGGTTCACCGCTTCTTCCTCCGGAGGCGAGGAGCTCACAGAGAACAGCCCGATCGGCCGCCAAGGACTGGGCTAGTTCCGTGAGCACCTCGTTCTGTGCGTGCTGTAACTGGCTCTGTCGTTCGGACACATGGGCCAGATGCCCGGGCACACTCATGAGTGGTGACTGGTGAATCTTCTGCACTCAGCCCCACTTTGGGCGCCACTGTAACAAGTTCACAGAGTGCTTGGACACCCGGTTTGCTTTTCCAATAGAAAGTCATTATATTTCGATCGCTCAGAAGTCCAACAAAACACAAGTCGTTAAACGTATATCATAACTCCGCTCAAAGCGGTCACAGGGTGAGTTCCAGGCCATCTCTGGCGGCGATCTCCCCTGTCTCTCTGCTCCTGATCCTTCTCACTACAAGACAAAGCAGGCACATAAATACACACTCCCTGAATGGTCTGATTGCGAGCAGGTGGCAGCAATCGGACCCAATCCCCCCCAGCAGGTCCGGTGCGCTCCCAACATGCCCATACGTCCCCCCACACGTATATTTTAGAATAATGCAGATTAAATTTATTTCAAGATTACCACTTCAATTACTCTGATTTGAGTCAAACATTGTATGTTAACTTGAAAAGCAACTTTAGTGTACCTGCTACCAATGTTTGCAACATTTTGCGCGAAGGTGGGACTATTCAAATTACACATTTAAGATGAATACATAGTTATTTGGTGCTGGAGCAGTGGATGGGTAACAGCCTGGGGTACATCACTGGAACACAGCGGATGGGTAACAGCCTGGGGTACACCACTGGAACACAGCGGATGGGTAACAGCCTGGGGTACATCACTGGAACACAGTGGATGGGTAACAGCCTGGGGTACATCACTGGAACACAGCGGATGGGTGACAGCCTGGGGTACATCACTGGAACACAGCGGATGGGTAACAGCCTGGGGTACATCACTGGAACACAGTGGATGGGTAACAGCCTGGGGTACATCACTGGAACACAGCGGATGGGTGACAGCCTGGGGTACATCACTGGAACACAGTGGATGGGTAACAGCCTGGGGTACATCACTGGAACACAGTGGATGGGTGACAGCCTGGGGTACATCACTGGAACACAGTGGATGGGTAACAGCCTGGGGTACATCACTGGAACACAGTGGATGGGTGACAGCCTGGGGTACATCACTGGAACACAGTGGATGGGTAACAGCCTGGGGTACATCACTGGAACACGGTGGATGGGTAAAGCTGCTTGGCATTAGAGGTCCACTTCACACCGACAGCTCGGTTGACAAATGAGGGATTAAGGCGTTTGGATGTGGAGATTAATGATTCCTGTGATTGCCAAGGACTGTAATGAATTCCCATGTCACCTTTAATGCAGTTACGTTTCCTCAGGTTTGCTGAGATTTCATTTCAAAAGGAAACATTGATTCCTTAAAGTAAACAGTTTGTGGCGTATGCCGTGTTTTCTTGAAAAACTTTTTGGCATTGATAGAAAGCAAATATGAAGAATATGAAGGAAATGTGGCCTCAATTGAGAGTGGCCCTTACTGTGCAGGTGAAAATGCAGTTTCCATGGAAACACAAAGGACAGTTAAAAGGGTTCCACTCATACTTTGCTTCTTCTTGCATTGTGTATTTTATGTGTGGGTTTAGTCTGCTTGCATGTGTGTGTGTGTGTGTGTGTGTGTGTGTGTGTGTGTGTGTGTGTGTGTGTGTGTGTGTGTGTGTGTGTGTGTTACTGTTAGCGTGTGTGTGTGTGTGTGTTAGCGTGTGTGTGGGTGTGTCTGTGTGTGGGTGTGTGTTGCGTTGCAGTAGGGCTTTGTGCTGTGGTATGTTTTGCAGTTATTACCCTGTCATAGAGTTAAGCACTACCATCCATCAGAATATAATTTTCAGATAGTTCCTGGGCTGCTCCCGATTGTCCGACGATTTTACGTGATTAAAGTGACAATTGAAAACTAAGTGTGGGTGGCAGTACAAAAATAATATGGATTCAACATCTTAATTTCTGTGTTTTTTGTGGGTTTTACAACGAGAGAGCGGTAAAGTTTACATTGTGTACCCCTTGACTCCAATACACAATAGTTCAGACAAGGGGCTCCAAATTGCAAGCATCTTTTTCTTTACCTAAAAGCCTGAAACTATTTTCCAATGACCCTGGGGGATAAAAAAAGTTGTATCTAAACCTCATTGACCTACAATATTTATTTTGGTATCAAAGATTTCCACTTTGACACTTTAAAGTCCTGTTCTCACTTTTCTACACTTAAGCCTAACAGTTCTTAGGGTTCTATCCTTTCATATTGATTTCTAGGCTGAGGAAAGTACAAAAAACAGCCTTTAAGAAGGCCAGGCGTGGTGGGAAGCTGACTTGGTTCCCATTTGTGGGGAAGCTTTTGAAGCACAAAGTGAGACGGCCTTAAAGCGGCCAGGGTTGTACAGGGAGCGCTCGGAGAGGACTGTGCCTGAGGCCTTTTTTTTTTTTTTTTTGAGCAGTTCTCATCTCTTCCTTCCAGGAAAAAGGGACTGAAGAAAAGCTTCCAGGTGACAACTTGGTGCAAAGGGAAAAGGAAAAGGGTCCAGATGGAAAGCGAACCTTATCTCCTATTTCACATTACTCTGGATTTAAAGATGTCGCACATTAGGCATGCAAACTGCTTTATCCCTTTAGTTGTTAAAGGTATGCTTGAAATTATGTTAATTAAACATTAGAATGGAATACGATTCATACCATTTCATGTGCGGTCAGTATGCTTTACATTCTACAGATCACAAAGATTCCTTTCACATGTTTTTATCTTTGTGTTATTCTACAATTATTTGACAATATAATATTATTCTGTTTCTATCGTAACATCATTGCTGACCCTATTATAAAATCTGGCCATTAATGCTGGAAGTCATTTCAGCTGACAGGAAAGCAGTGCAGGAGAGGTAGAATCCTATTCTAAAGAGTGATGTTCCCCTGGGTTCTATACTTGGTCCTTGGAATTCGTTTTTTGTTGTATTTCTTCAATTCTGCTGTATTAAATAAATGTATTTGTAGCTGGATGACATGTCCAACTGCTCTAGAATGCTTTTATGTTTATTCATTAATGAAATAAATTACCTGTTCGGTATATTTGGTTGTCCATGCCATGCCCTCCTCATTTTGGTCATATAATCTACATTATAAATGTTTTTGATCTATATATATATATATATATATATACTCATTTAGCTTTTTTTTTTTTTTTTTTTTACATTTCTTTAATCAAATAAATAATAAAACGCACATCTTCCCAAGGAGCTTCTAGTGAACAGTTGCGGTGTATAACATACCCATTTGAGAGATTGGTTTATGATGCTGACTCTATGATTGATTCCTTCCTCCGTTATCCCAAGCAATTAGCTTAGTGCTCCACTAGATAAATTACAAGTCCATTACAAGAGGGGCATCCGTGGCATACTAGTTAAGGACTTGGACCGGTAACCGGAGGGTGGCCGGCTCTAGCCCTACTGTTGAGACGGAGAACCGCGCGAAAAGACTACAAGCACAAAAAAGTATCACAGATGGGACGATGCCAAGTGGATAACAACGCCCTCCTTCCTAGCCCAAAACGCATTTGATTGAATTTGATTTAATTAAGAATGTGTTATCTCTAGACATTTTGTACGTTCTGGGCTAATGTGGAAACATGGGGCTTTCATTGGATTATACACTAATTATAAGATACTGATTAAAATGATATTACATTTCTGCCAAGTCCGTTCTGCTAGATGCCGCTAAATTATATTTCACACTGCACCTTTAAGCAATGCCCTCAACTCAAATGCTGCTTCTTGATAGGCTACATTCTTATAGACACCAGCTGCTGATTTTGTGTCCCTCATGTTTGGCTTTTACGCTCACATCACCCTCTGCAGCCGTTGGGAGGATACTAATGAATCAATAAGCGCTGTGTTTCTGCCAGGCTACGATTCATGTGGAAATGCCCTCACCCACAGAGACTAACCTTTAACGTTTAAGATATATCTTCTCCAAAGTACTATTGCTGGTTTAAATAGAGACTGACTGTTAATTTAAGATTGAACACCAAACAGGCCTGCTATTAAATTAGTAATAATCATCTCTAATCAAATTGTAATATCTGTTCACTTCAAACAGTACATTAACCAATGTAATGATTACAAAATAAGATAGATTAAGTACCCATTTTAGTGATTTGTAAACCTTTTTTTTTTAATTAAAGGAAGAAAGGAAAAGGTTGCTTAGACATAACCATTTAGTAATGTCAACATGTAACATGTGTCTCTTTCATTAGCAGAGTCTTATTTTGGCACAACTCTGATTACACTTGTGCAGTCGTGTCAGCGTCTATAGGCTATGAGCATGGGAATAAAGTTGGAAAGTGTCCATGGTTTCCATCAAGAGTAATTTCTGGTGAGAGAGAGTTGCTGAGTAAACATGCATGCTTCCAAGTATCCCATCAAGACAAAGAAAATGCCTGACTATTCAAAGCTGAGTAACATGGATTGTAAACCATCTTAAGTCTGGAACTGTACTACATATATTGTCATTTAACTCTCCAATGATAGAACCAGAAAACCTCCTTACTACTGTTAAATATCCAAAATTCAGTAGTGACAGTAACACCAATAATTGTTTAGGTTCTGATAAATTGATGATATGAATGCCAGACTGAAAGCAAATTCACACCAGTGCAACACAAAATGTATGCATGCAAACTATACACCAGCGTACCACAAACTTTTTATTCACTCTTGAAAAGGTGGTCGATATATATTGTTGAACAAGGTGCCGACCTCTTGGGGGATATTACTGTATTGAAGCAAAATAGAGTCGAAAAGTTCCAGCAGTGATGATTAACTCTTAATTATGATGGTGAGTAATTGGAAAATTAAAGAAAAATATGGATCCATCCAAAATCCAATACTGTAGAGACGGAGAGAATGCTGGGTGCTCCATGAGTTCATAAAAGAGCTCCAGTACCATGGCATCTTCAATGCCACCTCATTTATACCATGGTCACTTCACTCAATATATCAGGACGTTGTTGAAATAGTTGTATCCTAGGCTAAACAAACTGGTGTTTGTATCCGTTACCGGAAATCTCCAACAGCTAAAGCTGAGATACATTTTATTCTTGCTGCTTAAAGTCCTGCACTGGTCTATACTCCATAGGAACACATGAAATAAATGTTTTTAGAAATATCTGTGTGTATACTTTGCCCAAATATTCACACTTGTGTGAAGAGATTCTAACACCATCATACACAACTGGATGGTGGTGCACTGGTTGATGTGCGACTTGTTATTAAAAGACCTCCAACGGCCTTTCCTGAACTTAGCTACTGAATGCTTCAAGGCTAGAGATAGATTGTAACTGCTTTGTGGGTTAATCCGCAAAGAAGACAACGCCCGACTGACTGTAGAATTTGTCTGCCTGTTACCATAGTCGAGGGGGATAAGCCACTGGCACTAATGCTGGTGGAAGGAAGGAGTTCAAGTCCCTAGGGGCAAACTCAGAAAGAAGCAACACAAAATGCTTTCATCAATGCAAGTCTGCCACTGCCGGTTACATGTAATTAACTCTAATGAGAACAGTTCCAGGCAACCAAAAGTATTTGAGCAGGGTTCACTTTGAGCAGGGTTTTCACCGAACAGGTATCCAGAATCTTCCTCAGGCCCTTATCTCCACCATTTCGCCAGGTACCCGGAGATTCCTGATCAACCGGTGGGAGTCCAGCAGGTGCATGCCCAGCACAGACAGCTCAACCGCACTAGGATGCAGGATTGGAGAAAGCCAGCATTCCAGCTCAGGATGAACCTCTATATTTACCCGATAGGTCTTGGTTTACCCTCTTCATCTGCCCGTTGAATTGAGGGTTGAACCCTGATATCAGGCTGACCGTATCCCCTATGAATGTCCAGAAGACCTTCTAGAATCAGGGAGAGAACTGAGCGTCTGGATCTGTGAACACATGAAGGGATGGACTAAATACCCTGAAGACATGCAATATGTGCACAAGGGCAGGACATGCGCCACAAAGGACCTTAAATCCCTCTCCATGGATGGCAACAAAAAAGTGATTAGATGAGGTCGGGTATAGCACAGGCATATTTGTTAGTGTAAAAACGTCTACAGTTCAGAGATGGGACAGTTCCAAAAACAGGAAGGAATGAGCACTGGCCTAAATCCATTGCTGGATTACCAACTCCAATAATTAACTAAAATGATAACAGTTCCAGGCAACCAATTGCTTTCAAGCAGAGTATTTGAGCCCAATTCTGAAACGTATTAGCTTATCTAAATAATATCTAAATAAGAATATCTAAATAATAGTCACAATGCATCAACATTTACTGTCTTCTGAAAAAAGGCAGAATATTGATGACATTTCACATGTTTGTATATGGGATTATTGTTTTTTGTTGACTTTTTGTTGACTGTTTAAGGAATACCCCCCTGAAATATTACAATATCGTCAGATTTATGAGAAAAATCTCAAAAATAAGAATCTCCATGTAGGTTTGCCTTAGTAAAGCGGGGAAGATTTATAAAGCTCTGCTTACCATCATTAATGTCATAGTTGATTGGTTGCCAGCTCTTTGGTATAATGGCTGGAAGACATGGTTTATACCCCTTAATTATAGTTAGATTATTGCCTGCCTCTGCTGTTCTGGGGAAAGCCCTGGGAGAGGAGGAGCATTGTCAGCTGTTTCTGACCCCCGGTCTGCCGACTGTGTCTCTATTCTTTGCTAAGGGATACATATGGAAGGTTCTCTCCGTCCTGACATCCCCCTCTTCTCAGAATTGTAAGACTGGGGCTGCCTATTACAGTAAATCACAGCAGAAATCGGGTGGTTTTGATCAAGATAAGCAGAATTTGTTAACAACAATATAAAGTGTCGTGGTTCAACATCACACCGGATCATTCTATTAAACATGATACAAAATACAAATTCAATACTCAAAACCTGCAGGGCTTGTATAGTTATTTGATAAAAAAAACTTTTTGCAGTATTTGTATGTGTTCGGGATAAAAGTCACGGTGTGTTTACCACCAAGATTGTTCCAGATGGATGGTAAAGGCCGGACAAATAACCTGTATTTCCATTATACAGCAATCTCAGTCCCAATTGAGCCTGGGAAAGGAGACAGGGAGGGAAAACACAATGTGACACTGGGTACCCTGGCGGAGCCCTTGTAAGTATTCAGCGTTGGTCCTGCTCCTCTGGGACCATTAGTAACAACCTTTAAGAAGCAGTGATTGGATGGAGGGGCTCTCTGCATATCAACAGGAACCTCGCAGTCCCAGGGGAGCCCAGCGGTCTGGGCGTGGAGGAGGTGTAAAGTGAGCAGACAAATGGAGATGTGGTGCGGAAGGAATGAGCAGGAGAAAAGGGGATGAGGTGAGCTGGAGAAGAGGGACGAAAAGAAAGGGAGGCCATGGGGAACAACCGCAGAGGGCCGTGATTAAGATGCACTTCAGCTGAAGAAGAGTCTAATGGTTGACAGTGGGGAGGGATTGGAGAAAGGGGAGGAGAGAGTATAGGGATGAAGGGAGAGGAGAAAACGAGAGAGGGCACGAGCAAGACCGAGGGGGAAAGAGTGGGAATCAATTACACCATCATGCTTTTAACAAATTCATTTTAAATGTTTGGAGCGTAGCGGCCGAGAGGCTCTAAGGAGCTCATGTGACCATAAGCTTGAGCATAATGCACCACTGAGCAGCGTGCTAACAACACATGCCACTGTGTTGCTCATTAGTTCAGTTGCTAAGGAAGAGAGTCTCCTTAGCAGTATAATCACAAGCTTATTTAATAGCTATACAAAGAAGCATATGCAACAGCAATGACCTAGCCCAAACATTTGTTTTTGGGTATGCCAGTCACTCCTGAGACCATCCAGAAGGTTCTACTGCAAGTCATCTCTCCTGGCATGGACTTCATGAGGCGAGTGTTGAAGCCCTGCTTAGCAGGCCAGCTGTTTGTGAGCCATCATGAACTTCTGTCACAGAAGGCCCTCCTCTAGTCTAGGAGCCATGTGCTTATAATAATTGATATGGTGTCTACCACTGCTTACATTCTTCAATACAATTGCATTCAATCACATCATTCAGCGGCATCTATCGTACACTTTTGCCTTGAGCCTCCACTAGAATTAATCCGGCCATGCTCATAATTTCGAAGGTAAATACACTGCTTTTGTGTTTGAAGCGTTCATTCTTTTGCATTTATCTATTAGGGGCAGGAAAGAAAAAAAAAGGTCAGAAAACATAGGATCAGCCATTGAAAATGGAGGAATAAATAAAAGTAAGATAAGTGAATAAAGGCACCGCCAGAGCACTGTGCTGCCATGCAGTGTCATGGCTAAAGGTTAGCAAGAGATTGAAATATCACTTCAGCATGAGAAAAGTGAATCAAACAACATACAAATGGCCCACTTTAAGAAGAATGACAGTATGGGGGCTATTAGTTCATCTATCAACTTCATCTCACTTCACGGCAGAGCGGGCAGGAAATCCATCGCTCACACCTTTTAAACAATATTCCCACCATCTCTGTCATCCTCGGCTAGCAAAAATGATTTAACCAAACATCCAGGAAGAGAAATCTTTGGAGATTGTGGAGAAATGGCTGGGGATCCGGTGACCGGTCTACTATATTCTTCGGGGAATGTCTCTTTCAGTGCTGCGGTGTTAAAATCATACTACGATAGTTCCCCTGTATAACAGTCGGCCAAGAGGGTGTCCGCTTATCGACGGGCTTCCGGCTCTTCAGAAGATATTGATTGGAAGACTGAGAACTCTTCAATGTGTAAGGAATGTTTTTGTAATAGCTTTAGGAGTCATCCGAGGTCATCTAATTTCTCTATGTCATGACAAATCTTTGTGACACAGTTTAGGTTACAAACATAATATAGTTTTAATATAGATAGATATCCAATACATGATTTGGCATTATAATTTTTTCCTCATCTAGATGGCCCCTTTGAGGTGCTAGCTTCACCAACAGTTATCCATAAGAGAAAACCCAGCAACAGATGATGTCTAAAATACATTAAACAACACTACCACAACCACGTCACCAGGGGAACTGGGTGATGGGTGGTATTCAGCCTAGGATTCATTGACAAACCTCTGAGAGGGTGTTCTCTAATAACGTATCGATTGGCAAGGCTTGATATGCAAAGACAGTGAGCAGCGATCCTAGGTAAGACGGATGTCCTCAGTGAACCCAGCACGGCACTGTGTTGATTAAAGGAAGCATTAGGGCTCCATGATCACATAGAAGTAGATCCCACCAATGGAGTCATGTCTGAACCAGCACTCATTAGTCAGTGTGGACAGCCCGGAGAGGAGAGCGGCCTTCACCCATTATTATTTCAACATCTTCTGACAAAATAATAGCGGGATTCATCTTTTGAGTTTGGTTAATGACTGCAGTGGCGTTTTTATTAAATACATGCAAAATAGGATATCCAACAGCGCACACAATTTTTCAAATGTACCCTTTTCATTTTCTGAAAATAAGTAGTTGCCAAAATGAACGAATAGCCTGTGTTGGCACTTATTAAAGGGTCGCACTCGGCTGCGGTGGAAAGAAGGAGATAAGTGACAGGTGAACACTGGTATTGACAGACAGGCACATACCTTTTCAGGAGCGTTGCCGCGGAAAGATCAGAGGAGCATGTGTTTCACTCAAGATGTGACCAAGGGCCACATAGGTGAACACCCTCTCAAGCAGACAGATTGTTTAGGTCAACTCTACAGACAGTGAACCCTCATCTTTATTACCAACCAAATCATTCCCAGAATATTCACAAACGATGCTTCAGTCACTGTTCAGTGTCCCCTTAATGGAATTGTATTGAATCAGTAGATATGAACTCAATCAAATGTGGGGGAAAAAGACATGCTCACCATAGTTGACCTCTGACCTAGACCCCTGACGTAGAGACCACCATCACCACATATCTGAGGTTGCACTGCAGGATTCACGTAAATATGTAAATACTTATGTTTCTTTAAGGGAATATTCTGAGTAGGCACAATGAAAAGGGATGCTGACAGTCCTCAATCTGGAATGCTAGGTTGATAACAGATTGAACAAGCATTGGAATGTTAGGTGAGTAGTTGGTGGAAATTATGTTTTGTTAACTGTTTAGTTGTTAATTAGATTGCAGGTCAAATGTGGCCCCTTCCCCTTTGTGTACAGCAAAGACCAGCCCCTCCCCTCCTCCTTTTCTAAAGTTTTCAATCCTAGCTTGCAGTTTGAAGGGGGATGCTTGACCAATCAGCTTTCAAACAGGCCTATTCCCCCTCACTAAGGTAATTCATCAGTTGGCTTCAAAAGAGTCTGGTGTTTTGCCTAAGTTTAATTGGAACGAATATGTTATTCCTTCAAACTGTACATTTAGCATTCAGCAGAATCCATTAAGTGCCAATACACTTATGTTTATCTATTTGGTTATTCTTTTGTTACATTTATCATTATTGATTATTATTATTATTATTTAAGACCCCAGGTGGATTGTTGACAATGTCTATGTATAGAGTTAAATTGGAGAAAAAAACCTAGATATTGAGAGTTTATATGCGCAAGCCTGGGTTGGCCCAAACAAAGATACAGCCTCCTACATTTACCCTCATGACCTTTTGAAATGTTAAAGAATTAATATGAATTATCACATAGACTTTAACGAGTTAAATGCGACATGTCATGAGGTAAGATGAATCAGAGCAGAGGATGGATTACAAACAGTTGTTACATAAAGCTTAAATAGTCTATGTTAACGACTTTTTGATCATTGATGAACAATACTAATTCCAACAATATGTAGCAAGTACAAAGTGCTTTCATAAGGAACGTCGCTGAATCTTCTTATCAACAAAGTATTGAGGGCCTTATCACTCATGCTTTGCTATTCAAGATGAGGTCCTTCCAATTCCTATATTCTCATAGCAGTCAGATTCTAGTTGTTATGGTGATGATGATGAAAGACATTACTGGCTAATCTGCCACTCCTGGCATCCAAAGAAAATCAGCTAATTAAAAGTCTGTCCGTTCTGTAACATCCCCACAGAGAAAAATGCTTACTGTGTGGGTAGGCGGACACACCCACGCACACACTCACCTATTTTGATGTCTCCATCATGCAGCTGCTTTTTAGGGTAGTCTGCATTATAATGAAACACAGAAGAAAACGATTCCAACAATATGCATGCTAAACAAACGCCCTCCGGTGAACAACTTTTAATGTCTAGGGTCTAATCACTTTGTTCTTTCGCTAAAAAAAACCTAAATGTGTTCTCAACCTAAATATCCACATTAAGAGGTTGGCAGTGTATGGAGGAACCCATAATATGATGGCCTGTTCGCCTGTGGTCGTCATCACTTTCTTATAGAAATTGCAAGGCTACCATTAAACATTGAGATCAGAGACTAAGCAGACTCACTCAAATCTGGGGAAACTTTCTTCCGCCTCATATTTGTTTTTCGACCAGTCACTAGTAAGCGTTTACCATGGGAAGACAACCTCAAATAATCCTTTCTTGACATCAGCGTTCTAAGGTAAAGTGGCTGTAAAGGTTTGGAATAAATCAAGAAACAAGGAGTAATTCAATCCCTTTACATTTGTTGTTCTGCTATATCATAGTAGGACTGCTGGACTACTAGGTCCAGCAGGTTGGAAATGAACCCACACTGGCACTTCCTTAATCAGCAACAGATAATACACAGAATAGAACATGCACAAGCTGAACAAAATAATGTTTGAGCAGATTGTTTTATTAAACATAGCAATATGACTCCTACTGCATTAAAAACAAAAGTGTTTATATGTAGCAGTAGAAACAGGTAACCCAGCCCAAGAGTCTTATCAGTCTGATTCGGACCAGGTGAGGCTGCTTAAACCAGCCATCAACCACCCACACACTCCGCAACCTAATACTACTAATGAACTCAGTAGTAAATAACAAAATCATGACTTCTGAAGTAAATGCGATAGAGGATTTTAACAAGCTACCAGATAGTGGGTGGTATGCAGCCAGATTGCGCTCATGTAATTCAGTGCATCTTAATTATTTTGACTGCTTGACTGGCATTAATGTTGTTAATTGCCATTCTGACAATGTAAAAAAGAATGCAATGCCCAAAAATGTGTAACTTATTCATAAATATTGCACGTACATGATCAATAAACAAAACCACTGGAACAAAGAGGCAGAACTATCTATCTTAGTAAGGTGTTTGTGAGTTGTGCTGTGGTGCACATTTACATCCCTACAATGCATCATATAAACTCATGATTGCAAAGTATTTGTATTAAGCCAAAAGCACACAGGTGCACATTTGCGGTTCATATTGGTAGCGGTACCCAAAAAATTAACAGAATGCTATTGCTCTTAAGGAGCACACAGAGCACACAGAGCACACATGCAGCCACCGCCCGGACGCAGCCGTGTGCTTAGAGGCTCACGGTTTTGCCGGAACACAGGATTAGAGTTCATTGATAATTGTTTATGCTGTCGGCATAAAAAGTCAAAGATACAAATAGGACAGAGGAAAGAAATTTGAATCGAAAAAAACTAAAGGAAGGGGATCCCGCCAGGGTTGAGAAGCTGAGAGAAAAAAACAATAGATAGGTTACTTTGGGGAGTTCAGAAAAATACACCAAAGCCGTTTTGTATACATTTGCTTGGCATGCACGGGTCTCTTTCTTTGTAAGCACAAATCAATTCTTCAGTTTATATTCAATGAGTTAAATGCATTGTTACACACACATGTTCGTGGATTATATTCAGCAGAATTTGTACATGCTCTTAAAGCCCGGAGTCATCTTGACATCAAAGTCAGTTCTATGTCATCCAGTTAACATTATGTTTCATATAATTTCATGCTCAGTACTAACGCTTCTCTTTGGTATAATGTTTCTTCTTAATCTTGTTTCTACTTTGACGTGCGAGTCTGCAGCAATGAAATAAAGCTTTCAGGAGAACCAGAATGCTTTGAAATAAATAATGTGTTGCTGGACTCACCCTGCAAAGCAACAACAATGTAGAACTGTCATTTGTCTAATACGATATCATATCTCCTGTAAGCATCAACAAATGCCAATGGAGACAGCCCATAGTCAATTGAGTTTGGTTTAGGTCCTGTTATTGGGTCGGATTACGTCTCACTACAACTGAGACCAATGGAATTGGAGTTTGATAGGAGATCTGGTTTTTTTGGTTTGCACCTGCGTTCCCAAACCCCATCCCAACCAGACCTGTGGCTGAATTGTAGGCCTACCAGAGTTTGATTAAAATGTGAAATCTTGTGAAAGTGCCTGAAAAAATACCCTCGCCAAGAAGAATTCTTAATGGTATAATAAAAGTATTTGTACTGTTCTATCCCTGTCTACTAAACAACTATACGTTCTTTCAGAGCTACTAAAATGCACCGAATAGATCCATGTGCTCCAACACTCTTCCAGTACGTTCATAAAGGAACGGATAAACAACTAATGTCCCTGTTAAAGCAGTGTTAACTGTAATTGACAATCATGATAAGAAAATAAGAAGCTGGCAATCGCTTTAGTCTTTGGAAAACACGCTGGAGGAAATTCAATTTCATCCTGGAAATAATGCATATCCATCTATCCACAATCATTCTACAAGATGCAACTCACTACTGAAGCCATAAGCTGTCCCAAGGCTATTGGCTACTGAAGAGTATGCATCAAATATTAAATGGTATGCAACAGGCAGTAAACTTAATAAAATATATCCAATACTTTCTTATTTTGTATATACTTATAGTTCACTACTCTGATCGAATATTCAAATATTTGACGAGCTGACAAAAGAGTAGCTCTATACTATAGAGCTACTCTTTTTTCAGCTCGTCCAAGACTATAGAGTGTTTAGTCTTGGCTACACATAATACGTACACACACACACACACACACACACACACACACACACACACACACACACACACACACACACACGACAATTTCTTGCTGTGTGTTCTGCTTTCCAATTGTTTATTCCAAAAAGGCTTTATTCTTGCCTCAGCCACTATACAAAACAATACAAAACTGAAGGATTTTGAAACAAGGGACCATGATAAAAGCAGTGGACAATTTAATATCATACGTTATTATAGCGAATAAAACCTTTTCAGTATATCAACATTTATATTTAATCACTCCTAGCAATGTGTTTGCACAACCACAACAATGCACAACCACTTCAAGAATGATTACTGTTTAGCAATATTTCATTCAAGGTGCAACGATGAAGATGCTTTTTGTTAAGAACCACCCATGACTACAACAGGGGTTTGTAACTATTCACAACCACTGCACACACAGACACACACACACACGCACACACACACACGCACGCACACGCACACGCGCACACTATTTGAGTGACTTGTAAATCCCTGCATGATGATCTCTTAAAGCGTGGATGGTGCAACAACACTTGTCCCTTTACCGCTAAATATTACGAGGATGTGGTCACTGTTGGTCACGCTCACAGCATCACCACAACGCATGTGCCTCCTCTCAGCAGGGACTCTGTGTCTCTGCGGTCTACCTTAGGGTGCCCTGGGCCTTCATCTTCAGACAGCAGGGCAGTCAAATCAACAACACCAATGGCTTTGAAACAGTTTTACCAACTGTTTCTTAATCTTTTGATCATGTGTAGTTGAAATAGTTGACCCACATTGTTTAATTGAATTGAACACCAACCGGTGTCCGTTATGTCATAATGACAGCAGCATCGTAACATTATTGTTATTATGTAAAGGTATACCATTATTTTGCATCAATAAGAAAATACATACAGAGTGTACCTCAAAGCGATGGAGACCTGGCACCAGGAGTCGGAGCCAGTAGGAGGTCCTGGTCGCAAATGGCCAAGAGGAGACCTTCTGGAAACCATAAACCCTGTCCTCCATCCTACCCCCATCCACTGTGTTCCTGTTACACATCCCTGAAACCACAGCGGGACTCCCAGCATCGGCCCCAATCCATATCCCTCAGCCTCTATATTTACAGCTAATGAAACCCCTCGGCGGCGAGAGACGCCTGGCATCGACCGCTCTGTGGGTACAGTATTTTGAATGGCATTTCTCAAATGGAGCCGTCTCGTGAAATAGTAATGAAGCCACGGCGATTAGCATTCAACTTTAATACCGCACAATCGATTCAATGTTTGAGTTTCACCTCACCCGGATTTCAATTATTAACACCGATATGTGAACATCCCGCAAAATAACACAAATAATAATATTCATGTTTTATATTATTCTACTATTAGTGTTTACCAATCAGGGTATAAAGGCAGTGCAAGCCGTCTGGAAATATTGTGAATGCTTGCTAGTAATGTGTGCTAAGGAATGAGATACATATTTATTAAAAGTACACCTATGCAAGCTGCTGCTTCATTAATTGAATCGTCTCCCGACAAAAAACATCATGAAAAAATAATTGCACAAAATGGGCACGTTCCGAGCTTTATGTTTGTAGTCCGTGCATTGTGCCTACACTCTTGTAAGAACCAGGACTGGCGCGTGTATGCAACACGGACACACACACGCACACACACACAAAACTCACAAGGACACAGCGAGGCAAACACACGCTTAGTATTCCAGCCCTGCCCGTGGAGCGAGAGATTGCACCGGGGCGAGCCGTTAGGTGATGTCTGTGTCACTCGGACGGGCAGTATCCAGCGCCTTTCCTTGAGGTATGGAATTAGGCGTCTCTCGGAGAAGTCTGATTAGTCAACGCTGACAATGCGGAGACAAGGAAATTACTTTGTTGTGCATATCATTAAAGGGAGCGAGATAGATCAATAAGAGGAATGCAGAGCAGACCTTGGTGTTTATTGCTGCTGAACCCAGGGTGCGCCGAGGCGTCCATTACACCAGCCCTCCCTCCCGGTCCCCACTGCCTCTCTTTGGTTCTCCAGGCACACACGCTTGCTAATGGTTCACAGTGGGTCCCCGGACGTTCAACACACATAACCCCCCCCCCACACACACACACACACCCCCATCACAACGTCCGACACCCGCTCCCACCCTATCACCAGGTCCACCAACCGCCCCCACCCTATCAGAGTTGTACATATCGGAAGGTGCTTGATCCCACAACTGTTCTCAGGCTGATATCACACTTTGGGGCATGATGATTGACAAGGAGGCAGCATCTAAAACATTGCCTATTTTGACAAAATAGGGATTCTGAAAAATACAAAAGGGTGAGTGAAATTCATTTTTCCTGGATCCCATCATAACTGATACTTTGTTCACTGAGCCCCATGTACACCCTTACAAGAAGGCCAAACATTGGATTTATTGGCTCCTTCCCCGGGATAAATGAGGAACCAAGAAGATTGGGTCAATAGCCTCTCTTGCTTGTGTAGTGGTGCGGTTGGTGAGGGTGTGAGATGATGCCTTCATCGTGCCTATAATGCCTTGTTTCCACCGAGCGGTGCAGTTCGGTTC
Source organism: Gadus macrocephalus (assembly GCF_031168955.1). Taxonomy (NCBI): domain Eukaryota; kingdom Metazoa; phylum Chordata; class Actinopteri; order Gadiformes; family Gadidae; genus Gadus; species Gadus macrocephalus. The sequence goes on along the minus strand of NC_082404.1, from coordinate 3,552,010 downwards.
GGTGCAGCTTGGCCCGCTTATCATGCTTTTTCACCGGCGGTTGCGCTTCGGCCCAGCACGCCTTGGCCCAATAGTGAAGGTGCGGTTTGGCCCAGCTCAGTTACGGCTCGCGTTTCCACCACTGACAGTACCCTTATGGTAGGGCAGGGTTTAAGCCCGATGGCGATAGCCGCGGCAGCTACGTAAGAATCATGACCTCATAGCAGCCCGACATAGTGTAGGCTACTAATAAATCCAAGGAAAAATAAGATTGCGACACAATGAACAAAGAGCAACAATGTTGGACGTCCAAGAAGGACGTCATACTTTTGCGCACAGAAGTGACGGCGTGCGTAGATCAGACTCGCTTGCACCCTTTCAGATGTCTCAGTACACGAACGGAGAACTGCAGCGAGACGAGTACGGCTCAATACAGCTCAGTCCGGATCACGCCCACTTTTGGCGGTGGAAACGCAAACCGTGCCGCACCTTTGCATGCCGAACCGACCCGCACCCACTGGTGGAAACGCGCCATTATATTATGTATATTATATATGTTTCCATTGCCAAAATTTGGGAAGTGTCCAAAAATCTGGGTGCGGATCCGCTCCTATTTTCGGTACTCTTCCGTTGGGGTACCAAGCAGTCTGAAAGGGTGCCGAAGAGGTGAAGCTACCCCACCCTACCATAAGGGTACTGTCGGCGGTAATCCAGCTGTCCCCTCTGAACCGCTCCGAGCCGCACCGCACCGCTTGGTGGAAACGAGGCATGACACTCGCATTGGGGAGAGAATTTTAACGTTAAAGACAGCTACAAGAACATTTAAAGAAGTGCATTTTAGATTTTCTTTCTTCTGCTGTCATTGAAAGCTTATGAAAATTGTATGCTTATGTAACGTTCCCATAATCTTGCCAATTTATTTTCAAAATATGTCCTTTTCTTGAGTTCCTATTTTGTCTCTTTACCCAATTATATCATTAGCAACACCAGACGCCAACACCAATACTTTTGAAACTACATTTGAATTCAAGTGTTTTCTTGCAAATTTGTAAGTGCCACATTCTATATGTGTTCACGTAAGAATAAAGTGCTGCTCTATCGACTGGCTAGAAATTGGACCCAAATTGAATGTTATGTGCATCAAAACTGTGACATAAATTCCTGCCGTCTTCCTCCAGTGTGCTAATAGGTCACAGGAGGTTCACATGCCAAGCAGAAGGGTTAGGGTTTAGCCAAACACGGAAGAGGAATTGCATGTTTTGGCACAACTTGGATCTATTTCTTAAAAGCAGGCACTTTCATGTAAGGGTCAGTTAGCAGAAATGCAAATAGTTCTGGTCAAGTACTGGGAGCTTAATAACAAACTAGAACATTGATATTGAAGTACAATTATCTATTACTCCATTGATAGTCTAATGTATGAATCATTGTAGATATTACTATTGAGACTAAAATATAAGAGACCTTGTTATTGGATAGGGAAGGAGTTTGTCGCAAAGATTAATTAATAAATTTAGAGCCGGCAGGGGAGAGAACTTCATTAGAAAGATTTACGAAAATGATGCACTTTGAAACCTTCATTCAGATATGGCTTTGAGGATTTCTATTTTAAAAGGGAAACAGATTTAGCGCCACATAATGGTTTCTGGTTATGATGTCTATGTTTCCATTGTATTTAACATCTTTTTTTTTATTGATGATAAATCTATAATTATTTTACAAATAGGTATAACTTGTTGAGGCTGGACATAAAGTGCTTAATTGGGGAACAGAGGCAGGGTCTTTGAGGACAGGCCTGAGTGTTTGTGTGAAGCCTATGTTTGCTAGAGGAACACTGGGGAGATGGACTTATTGAGCCAGTATTGATTGCCAGCCGTGGAAAGTCTTGTAATTTATTAATATTGCCGTTTCCCAAGGCAAGCAACCAATAGGTATTAAGAACGGCATTGGCAGATGTTTTCCCTATAATCATTCAGGGTTACTACTGCACTCGTGAAAACGTTTTACCTAGAAATATTGTCATGATCACCTGAACAATTATGCCATTGGGCTGTACTCACACAACCATGAACACCAGCAACTGAATACAAGAGAATTTATTTCATAGTTCTAAATATATATGCATATAAGTATATATTTTTATGATATTGAATATCATTGATAAGTTATTGTATTGCAGCACCAGTGTTTCATAAGTAGAACACAAATTGTTTATTCAGTCTGACAAACTCTCTAACTAATAGCACAATTACATTCAAGGGGGAACTCAATAATAATGGTGACTGGATGGTAGCAAGAACCTTCTAAAAAAAGGCCTATTCTGTTATTTAATAACTTGCGAGTTATTCTTCGGTTTAAGATATGACTCACAGACACTTCAGCAATAGGACAACAACAAACCGTGGCTTTGCTCACTGACAACTGCTATGGTATCTTTACCTTGAGGCCAGACAGAGAGAAAATGAATGTGTCCACCCTCTCACATAGCTCACCCACAACAGCTCTAAATGCAGGGGAAGGCATGGCTACACATGCATAAGTTGGGAACACACATTAGAATGCATCGGGCAAACCAGGTAAAAAGTTGTTTTCTTCACAGGAAATACAGCAACTATTTAAGGTGATTGTCCGATAAGACGGCCTGAAAAGGTGCTGGGTAACTGATCAGCTGTCATGCCTCCAACCTGAAGCATGACAAAGGAGCGAGTTGGAAATAAGTAGTCTTACTATACATGATTAAATGCTCATTTTAACTCATTATAATATGGGCTAATTAGTCTAGTAATAGCAATCATAGCTAGTACTCAGACTTGTTATGTTCTTTCCTTTTTGTATTCATTAACGTCAAAACCAGCTGTTGGGCATCTATCAGAAGATATTTACTGCAACATAATATCTTTGCTTCTTATGGCGGATTATTAAGCTGTTAACTGAAAACAGATAAAATCTTCGATGAACGCACACCTCACAAGCCGGTATTATTTTCTGCCCAAGTGCATAACATGATGGGCCCGAATTGGATTTGCCTACATCTCAGTCCAACTTCTCCTTACCTACCACCTGTGCTTGTTAAGAAAGTTGTTTGGACCGAACAAAAGGCCTTAACCGAACACAAAACCAACAACAACCCTGAAAGTCTTTATCTTTTCACTTTTCTGGAAGGGCTTGAGAAGCCGTGGACACGTGGTCGACGCCACCTATGCACACAGTCCATTCAAAGCAGTGGCAAGGCTGCATCTGTCCTCCTATTCAAACCATGTCATCGGTTCATATGATGAATTCGTAACAACAGAGATTCCTTGACAGCCTAATGGCTTCACATTGCCCGTCATTATTATAAAGTCCCAACTGTTCACCGTGAGGGCTTTATGAGAGGCTCATTAGCCTGGCCCTCTCATTATCATGATATTCAGTAATATAAAATGTAGCCAGATATCTTCGCTCAAATTAAGGCAGGGGAAACGCATGGAAAGGTTGAAGATCTTTAAAATCGACAGTGGTTTTATTGTGCATTTGTATTTTCCAGTTTCAAGGTGCGCGGTGCCATGGAGACATCAGGCGCCTCCCTACTTGGCGAAGCAGAGTCCCCTTATTACAGATTCTGCTCAGATGAGGCTTCTCCAGGAATTCTAATTAGTGTGACTTTAGCAAAGACAGAGGACCCAGCCATCTGCCGGGCGTAGTAAGGATCCCTCCCTAATTAAAAACACCTAGGAGAGCTATTATGGGTAATACCTGGTTAGCTCTGTAATGTGAGAACCATCTAATGAAATGGAAATCAATAACGGTGTCTGACTTCCATTTTGACAAGAGTATGTTAGGATCTTATCGAGGTGTGGCACTATGTGTGTGCTCATATAAGCCAGTATTTGTAGATTGACATTGAACTAATCCAAATTGGTTGGTTAATGAAAAGAAATACAAATCATACTCAACATTTGCATTATAGCCTGCTGCAAAACAGCAATTCCACAAGACAAAGGCATGAGACGTGGGTATTTTGCTGCTGTTCATTTGCTTGAGATTTTGAGTTAAAAATTCTCTGACTATGTATAAAAAAATAATTATTTACAGTTTATAAATGTTGAGACATAGGCTAAGTGATCGGTTTTGTAAACCAGGGGTTGGAAATAGTCATATAATCTCAATTTGAAAATGTAACTATGTGCTGCAATCCAAATACGTCTGGCTCACAAAACACTCTAAAGGTACGGCCACACCAAACGCGTTACCCGCGTACCACGCGTATAAAATCGGCAATTTTTCCATAGGGAAGCATTGGTTTACGCTCGTATGAGGTGCGTACACGCGTATCATGCGTACCAAGCACGCGTATCGCGCGTATATATACGCGCGTATATATACGCGCGTATATATACGCGCGTATATATACGCGCGTATATATACGCGCGTATATATACGCGCGTATATATACGCGCGTATATTAGGCTGACCAAACGTCCTCTTTTCCCCGGACATGTCCACTTTTTACGTCCCGTCCGGGGCGTCCGGGGGGGTTTTATTAATAGATGATAATGTCCGGTTTTCGGACATTATCTCGTCGCATATTTGTTTTTGCCTCGTCGCATATTTGTGTTTCTGGGTCTTTCACATAACCTACTAGTTATTACCATTGTATATGTCTATGGTTATTACGGCCTTCCAAGTTCTGGAAATGGTATCTCCCCGTTCCACCTTCTTGCGCGAGCTGACTGTAGAGAGAGTCTGTCATTGGGCGACCGATCTCAGGGTTGCCAGAGCCACGATAATTATCCTCCAAATACGACCATTTTGAGCCTTTGGTACGTTACTTTGCCATTTCCAATCTGGCAACATTGAGCACCTTGCCGCTTCCACTCTGTTTACAACAGCACATTACATCTGCAGCCATGCCTAAACGGAAATGTAAGTTCACGGACGAACTAAAGAAAAAATACCCATGTTTTCGCCTCGCCCCCCCCCCCCCCCCGCAACGAAGTGTCCTCTTTTTCACAAACTCAAATCTGGTCACCCTAGCGTATATATACGCGCGTAAATATACGCGCGTACGCGAGGAGTTCAAAAAATTTAACTTTTTACGCTCATACGCGTGATACTTAGCCGCAATAGCCAATCAGCGTGGAGCTTGACCCGACGTCACTGGCAGAGAGTAGTGACCCTTGCACAGAAGCATACGGCCGACATCTTTCTTTATTCTGGGTGGAAATAGTAACATAGTTACGCCATTAAATGCGTTTATGGAAACATTTTTAGCGAGAAATGTGCATTTTACTTTCATAATGTTCACTCGGTGAATGTGAAGGATGTTTGGTTTGATAGTTATGACGAAGAGTGAACGCTCCGTTCACTTGCATGGACAGAGTCTCTGGTTGCTAAGCAACCTCAACGTCTTGGCGGACTATTTCTCTGCCGATCAACACTACGAATGCTGGAAACACACCAGACACACCATGTGAAGTTATTTAACCCGATTATTGTTATTTATATCCGAGATTATTTAATCTAACCCGATTCAAGCTCTATCATGCACCCAGACACGGCGGTGTTTGGGTTTCCTTCCTCGGACTCCTAAATCCAGCGCAGCCACAGGCACGTAGCTGCGTATGTAGGACCATTTTTGACACAAAATGGTCAAGCAACATTTTAGCTGCGTATCGCGCGTACATGGTACGCGAGGTACGCGCTTGGTGTGTTCGCACCATTATTCGTTTCTTTATCCGGTAATGACTGCATGTAAACCCACCGACTATCTTGATGTGTCGTGTGAACAAGATACTATGTTAACATGAGTGAGTGGGAGCAGTCTGGGACTGGTCATGGAATCTTAGTCCTTTTGTGTTGTGATGTTTTGTACAGAAAATGAGAACGTAAGATATGGGGCGAAGAAGCAGGGGGAAGAGTCGTAACAGAACAGTCGTAACGTCATTCTTAAGTCATTCCGTCATGTTTTATTCCTAGTTTTTCTGCAGCAAAGCAGATTAAAAAACTGTTCGATCAGTAGTTTGTTTTTCAAAGATAAAGAGTAAACAATGTCACTGATCCCTGCCCAAACATTTTCTTGATTCATCCAGAATAACATTTAAAATCCTGGGCATTTGCATACAAATTGTCAGGCACAACAAAAAGAGAAAATTATATTGGCTGGATATGCAACAAGTTAATTTGTAGCATTCAGAGAGACCTCTAATTGATAGCAGGGGCGTGAGTTTCCAAACAGTTCCACTCCACCAGTTAATTTGATGAGAATTAATTAGTCACTGTGCGTTAAGTGCGCCGTTAAGATACGGGTGGAAAGATAACAGGATCGCTAGCGGTCAGCCCAGACCGCGTTCACGCCCAGATCAATTTCACATCCATTTAAAATCGATCTGATTGAAGTGTTTTGATAATAATTAAAGTCAAAGATTTTTTTTTGCCTGTGCTGTACACCATAGTTACACTTGGATGGACACCATTTACTGTAAACTAGAAGTTCTTACATGGTCCCATAGCCCTTTAATAGGCTGATATCAAAAGCAGCATCCGCCCTCCTAACCATCACTTTCACCCTGAAATCAACAGGACATTAACTGTTACTTTGCGACCCAGCCTCTTTTTTAGTTTTTCGTTGATTGTACACTCATGTCTAGCTGGTTGTTTGGATGCCACATGCATACACAACATAACAAGCATAACACGCATACATGGATGAGCACATACATTATTACTGCCGCACACTACCACACACTGCAAATGCCCTCCAGGCATGCAGGTTTCATTTGAGCACGTTAATCCGTTTTTAATTGCCTCTAAATTGCATTGTGCCATCATATCAATAACACTATCTTTTGAATGTGAACCTGTGAGTATGAGTATGCATGTGTGTGTGTATCTGCATGTGTGTCCACATGTTATCTAGAGAATTGATGCATCCTTCTGCATGTGAATCTAAAAGAGTGGATGTCTGTCTGTCTGTCTGTCTGTCTGTCTGTCTGTCTGTCTGTCTGTCTGTCTGTCTGTCTGTCTGTCTGTCTGTCTGTCTGTCTGTCTGTGTGTGTGTGTGCTAGCACTTTAATGTTCTACAAGAATAAAGCTAAAGATGTGTGCAGTTGTCGCTGAATCTCACATGCTGCTGTGCTATTGCTGTGTGTCCTAACCCCTGATGAAGGTGACTTATAATGGCGTCTCTATTTAATCCCTTGTGATTAAACACCCTCCGCATCCCTAACACAGGTCGGAAGGAATGCTGATCTCAAATCATGCACCTGACCTTCAACTGGTAGAACGAGATTCGGTCGGAGAAACATGCTTTTTTAATAAAGACATTCTTAAAAAGGGGAAAAAGCAACCCCCCACAGATTCCCCCAAGACGATATTCAAAGAATCCCAATGGATTCACTGTGAACGCCTGAATATCCTCACAAGCTCAGACCCAACAAGCCTGAGAAATGTATTTCATTCCATTCAGTTTTCCCTTTCTCTGTTAAGAGCGTTTTGCAAAGAGACGCCTTATGACTCTCTTCTATGAATGATTAACGTTTAGCCAGATCTACCTTACTGTGGTCAGGAATCAATCATGTCATAGATTTAACCATTTCTTGCATGGTATGGTAATGATAATACGCTTTAGTGTGGCTGCATGGTTCAACTCTTTTATGGTGCTCCCTGCTGTACGATTTAAAGCACGACATATAGATGTCAGATACAGCATGCCAAGATTTTACAACAGGGAGCATCACACAATCCCCCCATGATCTGATATCTCTACCCATTGTGTAGGTTGCATACAATACAGAACAAGACCAAAGCGGTTGGAAGCTGGAGTGTTGGCGGGTGAGATCCAGCTCCGCACCCTTACCGTTGGAGAGAGAGTGTGTGTGAGATAGCAGGTCTTAAATTGAAGGCCTGTCAGCTGTGAGCTGATAGTTGTCGCGTGAGTAGAGCAATTAAAAATAAACTACATCCATATGCTAAGTATGTTAATGAAGTGTATACTTACAGTATCTGCCATGGATGCATGTGGTATAGATATATCTGTTATGTAACTTGGATGGGGACTCTTTAAAAGACAAACAGATCCAATCATTTGGTTTGACATTATTTTCAACACCATTATAAAATTATGTGTCAATATGTCAAGACATTTTTTAAATGGTATATGCCAATCTATAATTTAGGATAGTATGGGATAGTATGTTTACAGTGCTAAGCTTGGAGTCTGATGTATTGGTAATATATCATTGATGTCATCACTAAGTATTGACACGTGTATTGACGTGCACATTCTTTTTCAGGAATTAGATGTTGTTAATAAGGACCTGATCCATTGCAACAGCATGGGTACAATTGAGAAATAACTTGGAAATAATATCAAGAATTTGAAAATCAAAGTTTATTCATTCTAGACGTATACAGTACTAAACCAGTGATCCAAAGAAGCATGAGTCACATCTAATGTGGGACATTAGGCCAACATGCCACAAACTAGATATAAAGTAATTCACGCTTATGTATGAACACAAACAAACCTAGACCTTACTGTGGTGGAATCTCCAATTCAAGTCATTCGTTGCTTCATCTTGAATCTCTGCAGAACACAGCTAACCCTCCAAAGTCTCCCTCAGAGTCCACCTCCCATCTGCTACCTACCATTCCAACTCTTGTGTTGTGGAATCTGTGTGGAAGAAAATTAATGAAGACAGTGCAGAAGAGCCCCCATCCCCACGGAATGATTTAAATCCAAATGCTGCTGTGAGAGAGAGAGAGAGAGAGAGAGAGAGAGAGAGAGAGAGAGAGAGAGAGAGAGAGAGAGAGAGAGAGAGAGAGAGAGAGAGAGAGAGAGAGAGAGAGAGAGAGAGAGAGAGAGAGAGAGAGAGAGAGAGAGAGAGAGAGAGAGAGAGAGAGAGAGAGAGAGAGAGAGAGACAGGGTGCTTTCGGTAGTCTCAGTGCATGCTAGAGTTGAGTAAGGGCAAAGCATCCATCTTATTCTCCTTCATTTGATCACAATGGGAAAGGAAAGTGGAACAGGTTGGTGAGGTTCTGATGATCTTTCCGAGGATCCCCTTGTGTTGTGTGCCAACTCTCGGCTCTCAGGACTCTATGTTGGGGAGGCCACGTATGAACAAGAGAGATGTTTAGCAGAAAGACTTTAACGTCGCCTGATGATTCATGCATTTAAATGCATCGGTTGCATTCATTCTAGAATTGCATCTTGTTTTGGCTGATAGTTTTGGCTCTCCATTATACTAAGGATATACAAATGCAGTTCCTTTTGATAAAATTCTATCAATAAGAAAACCTAATCACCCATTTCTACAAAGGTCAAATGTTGAAAGGTACAATCTTGACCATGAAAGTTTTGCCAATAAGTATAGGCTGGAGAACGTACTGATCACGTGACCTCGCTTTTCTTCTCCATCCCACAGGTCAGTCTGGTCCCCCAGCTACCCACATCCATTTCTGTGTTGCTTTTAGATTCACATTTGTATTTAAGGGATTTTGCAGTAGCTTTTATCCAAAGCGATTCTTACACATTCACTCACCGACGGCAGAGTCAACCACACAGGGCAACAGCCAGATTGTCAGGAGCGGGAAGGGTGAGGCATCTTGCTCAGGGACACCTCTACCGCGACACGCTAGTAGGAGCCGGGGATCAAACTAGCAACCTTCCCGTTACCAGCCAACCCGAAAAGGCGCGGCTACTTCCGCCATTTATGACATCCTGGTTCATCGATAGTTTTCTACCATATGGTTAACCAATACTATGGTTGTAATAGGTGGCAGAGAAGTCCTTGCTTTTGTCAATGATTTGGACTTCTCCTTGCAAAGGTAATTGAGAGAAGAAGGGCGAACTCCATTCTGAGATCTTGGATTGTGTTGTATGTTGTTAGATGTTTATTATTTAAATAAATAATCGAAATTGCTTTAAATATGGATGACTCTTTATTCTTGAATAGTTTAGACAGAAGCGATTGGCGTTGCAATGGCCAACGCCAATTAGTGCAGTTCTTCCAGAAGTAGACAATAACAACTATTAAACAAGAAAAAGTATGCAGTATGCACTAGCAGAGTTTCTCTGTGGGAAATACGGTTTTGTGGTTCTGAACAGCGTGCCGTGATGGTGTTACATGTTTGGTTGCGCAAAGGGCCATACCCCAACATATCACAAAGCTTACCATTATGACCTAACCACAATTCAACAGCCTACTTAAGCTACTGTATAAGAAAACACAACCACACAAGACTGTATTTACCTGTTATATTTCCAGAGTTAACAAGAATGGGACATATTTTTCCATTCAATACTATAAGGCATAAATCGGCTTAGTATTAATTTAATATTTGATTGCTTCAAATCAGTAGCCTGCTGTCGCAATATTACCACAAACTTTATTTTTCCTTTACCTTAATTGTCATACACTCACTTGCTGACGTAACTCACACACACAATGTTTGTGCCATTCTCGCGCACACATATATGCTACTCTCGTTACAGGAGCGTAGTGTATACTGAATGCATGTAGATGATGATACACTTCTTATACGGGGCATAATCTGATTTCAATCGAATTGAACGTATGCATGCACGCTTAATACAACTATCAATCGAATAACTAGGGGTCTAAATCCAACTATGAGTAACCCGATTTGATTTTAGTCAGACTAAGGTGTATACATGCATCTTAATAATCCGATCATAGTCGGACTAAGCTAATAATTTGATTTTCTTGAGTCATGTAAACGCACTGAGTGAGATATTGTCGCATCTACATCCAGATAAAAAAGTCTCACCTTAAGGTGTGATTCACGTTGGAATCAGCTCTGTGGACTGAACCATTTTGCAGGGGGTGTTCACAGAGTGGTCACAGCGGTCTTTACTTTTAACAATAATATACCAATTTATTAAACTTATACGCTAAGCTTGCATTTAGATCGATATTCATCAGGACATTGAGTCATGTTATTAAACTATTTGAACAACAATCAAAAAATACTTTAAATAAATAAATAAAATGAAACTGCCCATGGGCCCCCATGTGCCTTGGGCAACCCCAAGCCTGTCCACCTTACACCCCCAGTCCGTCGGCCCTGACCCACACTATCAAATAACTCATTTGTTAATGAAGGACCTCGGAGTGACATCACATGGTTGGAGTGACATCATATGGTTTGAGCAACCCCTCCGCCCCAACACCCACACCTGACACAGACAAACACAAACACGTATGCATGCACACACACAATATGGCGGCACATGACCCCATTGATCCACCAGGAAGTCACTGCATCAAAGACGATCTGACTTTTTATTTTAGTACATCAATATCTCAATCTCTTTCAAGTTGAGGTATGAGATGAAAAGAAAACTTCAGTTCTCCTGAGGTAGACTTAAGACGTTCATTCAAGAAGCAAGTAGAGATTCAAGACAAGGTAGAGACTCAAGACTGTGAGGAATGTGGAATGTGAAGGATTTATGCTTCATTACCCAGATGCAGAATGTATTAAACAGTTGTAAAAACACAAACATAGGATCATATATTATAGCAAATATGAAATACACATAAAATATGAATCAACATACAAATTAATCTTAAACCGGTATTCATCTGTTTTAAACCAATTTTCACTAATGTCCATGACAATGTTTTGGACATAATTTCAAAGTGCACAGTGTACCTTTAAAGGCAATATAAAAAGCAGTGGGTTCGGGATGCGTTGCATCTGGGAAAGCTCAACAGCTAAATATTAAGGGTTTCACCGCCTCACATGCCGAGGCGTTGATTACCTTGGGCACTTAAGTTTCCCCCAACCATCTAAGCCTTGCTCCGGGCCTCTTGGGTCCCGCCATTAAGTCTAATATTTCCATGCTCTCCTCCCTGTATCCCGGACGCCTTTTAAACTCTAGGCACTTTTTGTACCCTTCCATTTATTGGCAGGCGATCAAACAATTACAGGATACCAGTGCGTGGGTGGGTGCAGGTGGTGCATGGTTCTGTGTATGAGCCATGTAGAGTCGTTATTTACCATGCCAACATCTGCACTGACTAAGTGGGCGGCTGACTCTCATGGTCTGCTTGTCATGTACAGTAACTCTGGGAACAAATGACGGAATCCCGCAATCAAGGAATTCTTGGATGAATGATGAAGAGCAACGTTATATATAGATGATGTGAGAGGAAAGAAATTAACAAAGCAAAAATATATGTGATCTTTGCATGTTTCACTGGACAGATTTTCGCTCCACATACTGGTGCTTAAGAGTTAAATAAAGACATAATCAAGCAATCTGTCTTTATTATCATCTTGCTATAGGCTATAATATACTGTATAAATAAAATACTAATTTCATATACATTAATGTAACACGTATTTTCTATCTATAATCTTAGTCCATAAATAATTCAACTCTTTGCTGACATAATGAGGTATAGAGATCACTCCTCTTATCTTGTCATTTCACATTACAACATTATGGCTTTACTTAATGACTCCCCCCCCCCGTCGATAACAAACAGGTGTCTGTGTACCTGCAACATTTTGGGTTGGCAAACTAATTTCCATAAAACAAGGCATTAACATTCCACTGAATATTCAGCCTTTCACTACAAGTTCCAGCTCGGCTGTGGATAGTTAGTTATTCAAACAGAAATATCAGAATGCAGAAGTGATAGCACGTCCGAGAGGCAGCATGGTGTCCTACACTTCTGTAACATATGGTATTGGGAATAGCACTCATACAATGGACTGATTGACTGGTGCAGCAGTGGCATCCAGCTGTCAATCATGGCCTCCCCCCCTCTCCTACTCCCCACAAGAATACAAAAGGTGTGCATATAAATATTCATAAAGACACCATGTTTTGGTTCATTGTCTTTCCTGTGTTTGTGCGACAAAGCCTATCAACAATGTCATCCCGTCGATTGGATGTCAGCTTATAATTTGTATCTCGAGTTGAACTTTTAACATATAGCAACTCTAGCATTGCCTACTACATGCCTACCTCTATAAGATATTTCACATTTAAAGGGTAATTCCAGTGTATGATAACGAGTTGAAACGTTTGTTTTGGAACACAAAAAACGCATATAGACGCATTCTTCAGTTGGCTGTTTTTAGCCGATTATATCAAAACGCTATAAACTTGGAACGATGGGGGCACTGGTTATGGTAACAACTAAATCGCTATTTTAAACCACTTAAAAGGCTAAAAGTAGCCTGACACTTCTTTGGTAGTATAATAAGGGTCTTAACATATAAAACCAGGCATTGAGAAATGTGTAAGTGTACATATTGTTTTATTAAAAAGGACATTTTATACACACAATACCATCAGTAAATCACCCGTCGACGCCATTTTGTTTTTAAGACTCGATAGTTAGATTGACAAACACAGAGATTGTGACATCCATCAGCAACACGCAAACTCTGTGTTTGCCAATCTACGACCAAAAAAAGTAGTGGAAAGTGAATAAGAAGGAGTATGCAAGAGAAGAGTACTCGCCTTGCTGGCAACAGTGCAAGTATTGATGAGAAAAACATGAATAAAATATTCAAAGCTGTGTGAGCTGTGATAATTGCATTAAAGCACGTGTTCTGATCGCATTGCAACCTTGTTAAAGCTGAAAACACCTGCTGGCTTGCTGTGATAGCGCCAATTGAAACGCAAGATGTCCCTACTTTATTGGTCAGGAGTACAAGGCTTAGGACGCTACACTCTTCACCTGGTGGTGGGCAACAGCTGGGGGAGACGCGTTGATTAAAAACTGTCTCTCCCTAATGGTGCCCCCCCGCCGTCTCTGCTCCCCCCCCCCACCCCCACCCCCCACCGGCTCCCGTAGCGCGCGCCAAACGGCCCACATATGGGCCGCACGCCGGCCTGCATCACACGCCATGAGGTGACCTGGTGACTCCGGATAACACACACACACGATCCTTCTTGCGAAATTGCGGCTCAAAATGGGTCTCGCTTTGCGTTTCAAAAGGCATGAGAGACATCGGATGCTGCGATTTTGAGCTAACAGGTAAGAGACACTCGACATGACAGGCATTATTTGCTGTCAACTCCAATGGAATTTATTTTACTTTTCAAAATCTGGCAATAAAGACCCAGGTTTTTAATTCACTTCCATTCAGTTTTGATTTATATCATATCATATCGTTATAATTTATTACATTGTATTATCCCTGAGCTGCTGCTATTTAAGATACTCAAATCGACTTTATCAAAAAAGGAACAATTGGCAACGCCCAATCCCACAGAAAAATAAGCAATACAAGACAGGCAACCCACGTGTTAGTCAGAAACAACCAGGTAGGTTATACACTATAATGTATACCATTACAATGTGGCTGTTTAAATCGAGCTAGAGACTTAGAAATTAATTAAGAAATTAACCAGATGACAAACAATTATCGTGTAGAAAAGAAAGGATCTGTGCCAGGAAAAGGGGAAACCCCTAAAGCCAGGCGATTCAACAGCCCTAGTGCCTGGCTTCTCGGCTCAGAGTACATAGATCTATCTGAAAAGCTGTTGAAAATAAACATGTTAGCTATAGGCACAAGAGAGGGATGCCATATACCATTTTCTTATTTCAGCCTATGGTGCGACCTCTTAATAATTGAAGCTCTCACATCCAAATGTTGCTTCTGAAACTGCTGAGCTTCCAATTTCAACCCAGTGTAACCAGCCACCCCAGTTAACATATTGATGCAGAGACCAACGCAAAATTGGATATAACTTGTTGAAAGGCAATCCCAAGTGCAGGTAATGTTGCATGGGCAGCATTAAAAACAATACAACGACACAGAGTTAGAAATCCTGAGCAGAGAGGGCTGAGGGTGGGAAAATGAAGGTAGACTAGCCACCCACATGATCGCTAAAAAAGACATTCTACCCGGCCCACCCAGGCCCGGTGGTTGCATCAAAATGTGCTTTGGTTAGCTGGTATTTCCTATTTAAAAAGTTCCATGGGTGTTGCTGCACCTTAATGGAACACAAAGCAGCTACCTACCCCGATCAAAAGGTTCCTTGAAGTGGCTGAGCTCGACCACAGCCTGGAATCATCCTAAACACAACATACTGTGTATAGGATGCACAATTCCCTCGTGTTGTGGTCTGCTGTGATAAATAATGCTTAAAAGGCATCATCATTATCTTTAATTTCGCTATTTCACCACTTGTGTGTTTGCTTGTTGTGTGTAGTATGAAACTTTGATCAGTTTTATATGCATAGCACAATTGGCACTACTTTGTCATTCAGTCAAACATGTCAACATCTGGGAGTCTCCCCCCCCACCCCCCCACCACCCCTGGCACAGTAACAGCTGGGGCTGCTAACTGCCATTCTCAAGGGCATCTTAACATATTAAGCATTTTGACAGGTAGTCCTTGAAATATAAACCTTTTGGTCAAGAGCCCCTGAACAGGCGTTATTACAATTGAACAGAATGACTAAAGACCAGTGTCAAACACATTTCTCTCCTATCAAGCCGATTTAGGCACAAAAAAGGCTGCCTGTTCCATTCATTAGAAAATGTCCCTTCCAGTGATTTGATTTGTTTGTAGCTGTGTCAGCCATGAACCGGCATTCTAACCGCACACTTCATCCAAACCCAAATCTCCACACAAGGAACATCCTAGTAAGTAGGCCACGTCTCACAAAAAAATGACATTAAGACAATGACTCATGGCAGTCTATAAATGGTTTGCGGCAATCAATTGCTTTGAGGGTGACAATGGAAATCTCAAGTCCTTGAGATTTTCAGAGATAACTGCAGGGTCAATCTCTGCACACCTCTCTTTGTTCACACCTCAAAATCAGAAAGAGGAAAAAAGTGTGTACAAACAAAAACAGCTGCTGTTGTCACACATAGATGCTCGAGAGGTTGCCGATGGGTCTTTGTCTCATGAAGGATGTCAGAGCTGGGAGATGACCTCCGCTCACTTTGATTTATGAGTATTCTCTGCAAAGATCTACGCACGGAACACTGGCTAATAGCCCCGATCAAAAGGCTAATGCTGTTACCTGCCTATAGAAGACGGACAGATGCTAAAATGGCTGTCAGGATTCACTGGAAAAGATGGATCATTTGGCCCTTTAATAAGCCATTTGGTCTGAGCTTTGAATATTTGTCAATGTTGAGTACACCCTGGACTGTTCAGACAGCCTAGCAATGGCTGTTGTGGGCATTCAGAGCGAATGATTCATCTTGAAGGGAAATTGGGTTCTACTTGCTACCTAATCTTGATCGATGTGACATCGTTGGGGAATCCCATGGAATTATGGAGTAATATTTGTGCCAATTTTCTGCCTTTGTGGGGGGAGATTTTGAGTGAACAATATGTCACATTGTTTTCTATATTTTGTGTTGCAAATTAGTCAAGATTATTTTATCATAATTTAATTTATTTGAAGAACCTTAATGCATACGTGAGAACACACATGCTGCTGGTCAGCACAAATATGATCACAAAACACCTTGCTCTAATGACTATATATTTTTTAATGTTAATGCAGAACAATATATATATTGTTAACTCCCCCCTCCCTACCAGTGCAAAGCCCATTACGTTACCATTGCAACCTCACCCCTAAACTACCCACACCCTGTTGTGTCATTAACCTGCCAATCACAGTTAAGGAGTGGTTGGGGATCCAATCAATCACACTGATTGGGAGTGTCAGGAAGTAGCTTCTATAAGCAGGGAGTGGTTGCACCTGTTGCTAGCATCATTAAATGACTCCGCATGTTTTGCCTGAATGATAATTAGGGTGAAATCCTTGCTTATCTGCCTTCTTAAGCTCGCTGACTTGATAGGACCCAAGGTCCTTTCCGAACAATCACAAGCGATTGTTTCGTTGCGATTTTTTCCCACATCTATTAAATAATTGCAAATCATGGAGCTATTTTGTCATTGTTACCATAGTCACTGTAATTTACATGTTGTAGGAAATGGTGGAGGTAACATTAGGCCTCTCAACACAAAGTCCTCTTACTACCTCCATAGTGGTTAACTACAAGCCAGTGTTAACGTGCACGGGCACGTGAATACAGATTGTCTTTGATTGCGTGACCTGCAGCTATATAGCAACAGTTTTGTTTTGGTTGCCAACATTCTCAGAAAGAGCGAAAGCCTACTTTTAGTTATGGAACAAGGAAACGACCTCAAAGACAAACGTTGTGTTCTGGAAATGACATCTATCTTAGGTAAATAGTTAGCATACTTGTATACTTTTCACTGAACTGTGTTCCTCGGGTGAGAGGTGGTGAGGTGTACCTGGGTATTGGTTAAAAGAGGCTAGATTGTGCTCATAATAAGTCCACCTTTTTCACACGTAATCCAAATTGTTTGAGAGAGAGTTTCTCTCCAGCTACAAATGTGTTACCAGATGGAGCACATAGAGGAAGCCGCAAGCCATCTCCTCCATCACAGCGACTCATTGGCAGCCCCTCCTCCTGACCACAGAAAGAGCTGTCTTCCATAGCTGTCAATAAAGCCTGATATGCCTTAAAGACACGTATCAATATTTAACCAGCCTCTCCCATTGACTCAGCAATTACCACCTAATTGATTTGAGATTGATTATCATCAGCAGCTTAATGGCAGTATCGTTCAGTGGCGAGTGCTGATAAAAATCCTTTTTGCAAAATGTAATTATCTTGTTCCTAGCTGCGGTGTGTTTGGTATGTGTGTATGAGTGTGTGGCTGGTAGCTGGTGGGTGAGCGACGTTTCAGAACCTGAATTCCCTGCACTGCTTAAACAGACAGACAACTTCAGCCACCCACCAGCTCCAGACAACGTCAAAAAACAATGGCAGCATCACAGCGATCTGGTCGTGATCCAAAGATCACTGTCACTGCCAAATATCCTGCCAACATCTTATATTCCTTTCATCCCTTAACAGAAGGCCACCCCCCATAATTAATACCACAGGTTAATGTTATGTTATGTGAATCCAACATGTTTCTTTGTTTTTGTTGGTGTTGCATATCTCTTATGTCTCTGTGTACGTCTGTGTTCTTGGTGTGCGTGCAAAACAGGATGCGATGCTCAAAGCAAAAGGCCATCTTTCAAGAGCGCAGTCCGGCTGCATTGCAGGTGGCTCTACCACAGCTTTGGATGCATCTCTGATGCTCCTTCCACGACACAACTTTTCTGGAAACAAAAATCACTGCTCCAATGTATAATGTCAGCACAAAGGTTTTACACACAGTATACTAAGTGTTTGAGTACTTAGCCTAAGATGGGTTAACCAACCATATTATTAGAATGCAGACTGTCGTCAAATATAGATGTAGAAAAATGGTGGTTCTGCTTGTATCTGATAACCATAAGGACACAACTGCTCTGCAGCCTCTTCTTGGAGATGCAGGGGCTCAATGTATCGATAGATAAAGCCATTTGTTGTCATTGAAGATATTCTAAGGCAGTGCTCTGGGCGGTTCAAATCCTGATACACCCACCACACAGTAACCTTTTAGGGTTTAGCTCATAATTGAAAATGTGACATTGTCAGCTACAATGTTCCCTTTTCAAATCTACCTTTTAAAAGTAAAACCCATACAATCAAAAAGAAAAACTGGGGTGTGCCTTTAATTGGATTGTTGGGTTAATTTGGTCAGTCTAATCAAGCATGCAGCAGGCCTAAACATGAATACTAGAATGGGGGATAGCGGTTGAAGGCCAGAAAATGTTAGAAAATGAATAGATGAAGTATTTAACATTTACCCAAATGCATTTTGGAGCATGAGGTTAAGCGCTAAGCAAGTGCTGTTCAACCCTCCACCATTAGGAGGACAGTTGCATTGGCACACAGCTCATTAGCTTACTCAAATACCTCCAGGCGTAATCTGTTTCCTAAGTGGGCATGATTTCATGATTGTTTAATTATGAGCACTAGGTAACGCTTTCTTCATTTTCTTAGTCTTTATGCTTAATATTATGTTCTTGTGATTAAATATGAAATCTCTGAAGAGCTTTTCAGAGAAAGGCATTTGTCTTAGTTTGGAGTACCAACTAACGCAACAGTGCTCTGATGTTTGGGTGGCATGTATATATGCATCCCCTTGTGTGTCATGTGTAAAATAATCTTCCTAGAAATTCATTTTGACAAAGGCCAAAGAGAAATATACTTGGCTTTTACAGCCCAGCCTCATTTTATGAGAAAAAGAAGGTTCTCCACTCTTGTCTCATTTTTTGTACATAACCTTTTCTGGTTAACCCGTCTGCTTACACTGATTTGATTTGGTCCATTTGCCTTCATGCTGTTTCCTCCGAACCCCCTCTTATGCCGCTGTCCTTCACTTATCCATTTTTGAAAAGTCATTTGTGGCCGAATGTCCCATCTCTGAAGCGGCGCCCTCTGGGGCGGCTGGCGTTATTCTAAGGGGTCATGTCCATCTAACAGGGCCATGAATACAGAAGCACCCAGAGGCAGGCAGGGAAGCCTTAGCTGTTTTACTGCAGAAAAGCGGGGTGAACAAAAATGGCATTTACCTTTTGGACTTGGACTTGAGATGGCAACCTATTGAGAAAGATCAGATGTCCACATATCACAGATCACCGTCTACATATCACATGATAAAATATTCATTGCATTTTGCAAGTGCATGGGGGTTTTCTGTGCCTAATGTCAATTGAAGCTCCTTAATCAATATATATATATATGGACAATAGAGGAATACATGAACACATTTAATTAAAATGTTGATTTGATTATATAAAATGACCAAAACACACTTTATTATCCTTTCTTTCATCTTTTTTAAAAAAAATTACAGCCAATGGCGCCTCATTTGGAATGCTGTGCCAAAGGAGTGTAGTGCTCATTAAGCCATGATATAAGGCACAATTGTATAACGACTAAAGATCCTGTTGTGTCTGCTAAGCACTAACAAAACGATTGAGCTATAAGCAGAAAAGAAAGAGAGGGAGAGGGGGAGAGAGAGAGAGAGAGAGAGAGAGAGAGAGAGAGAGAGAGAGAGAGAGAGAGAGAGAGAGAGAGAGAGAGAGAGAGAGAGAGAGAGAGAGAGAGAGAGAGAGAGAGAGACTCTCAGTTTGCAGACAGCTTCCTGATGCAGCCTGGCTGGTGAGCAGCAGTAGCTGTCTTGCTCTATGTACCTCATCTATCACTGCCTATTTCTCCAAGACAACCCCAACCACCACACCCCCAAACGTACACACACAGACCAAAGCAGAAAGGGAATTCAATCTTTCCTTGCCTCACGGTCATCTGCAGAAATGCATTCCCCCCCCCCCCCCACCTAAAACCTGCCAATAATGGTCCGCTGGGGCGGGGGAGAATCATGGCCAGTCTGGCTCCCCTCCTGTCTTCTGATTCCAATCTGTAAAAGTCACACAGGTAGATTAGGGAGCCCGGGCTTGAGATGGTGAGGAGTGGAGGGAGGTGCTGGGGTTACACGGCTTACATGACCCCGTATCGATGAAGGTATTCATGTGCCGAGCAAGGTTCGCTGAGCGGGGTGAGGTCACCCCCTCCCTGGCTCCTGTGGGACACCCAGCTCCTCCCCGCCCACGCCCGCGTGTGTTTCGGTCCTGATGTACACACACAAAAAAAAAAAAGGAAAAGCGCTAATTAAAAAATATATCGTTAATGGTTTAGCTAGCTCGGGTGGTGCGGCTGACCCAGGCCCTGGTGGGGTTCTGAGAAAAGCTCTGGTCGCAATGACTAAACACATCACAGGAAGGGATGGCAGCAGGTTGAAGAGCATCCTCCCATTTCTAGGGCAGGTACACGCGAGGATCAGCGCCTTATGTCTGACCCCTGTCCAATTAATCTCAGCCACTTTCAAGGAATCACACACAGAGCCCTTCTGACGTCCTGACTGCCTCTCTTCCCTCCCTCCGCACCAAAATTCCCCGGCTACATTGTCCCTCGTTCATTTGCATAATCTCTGTGACACACCGAATAATAATTTCTCTGCGATTTGCATATCTATGCCTGGAATTTAGGACACATACACACACCCCATGTTAGATCCAGTCCTGTTCTCTAGGAAGTCTACTGTGTGGAAGGTAAGACGGTTTCTTCCACAGAGAGTGAAGCGTGCACACAGAACTATTGTGTTGCAAAGCAACAGATAGACAGACTCACGCTCGGGAATGAGGACCTGTGTTTGCATGTGTGTGTGTTTGTGTGCATGCATGCGTGTGTCTGTGTGTGCGTGTGTGTGTCTGTGTGTGCGTGTGTTTGTGTGTGCGTCTGTGTGCACCTGCGTGCGTGCATGTGTGTATGTGTGTGTGTGTGTGTGTGTGTGTGTGTATGTGTGTGTTTGTAAGGAGACAAGTCTCTCCCTCCTAACTCTCCCAGAGATCCTTTCTGGAAAGCCCTTTTACTCCCCACCAAACAGAGCAGGGCTGGGAAAACACAGACCCGGCCACCCTGGCACTTCCTGTTAGCAAACAGTAGTTTAAGAAGAGCCAACTCCCCCACCCCACTCACCACACAAATAACCAAGACTGGGCAGTAGTTAAGCCATTGCTTTTGGACAACGAGTCCAGGCAAAGAGACTTTGTATTCACATCAACAGTGCCCCCCAGTGGCAGCCCGGAACAGACTCCGGGATGGCCGTTCAGTCCGTCTATCAGTGGTTTCTGCTTCAACGTTGAATCGCTCAAGGTCAAATGCGCAATGAGATGCGCAATGAGATGGCAAGAAACAAACACATGTCAACAGAATAACTTTGCTTATGTAGACAATAAAGTGGGACTCTGTTTATTTACAGAAACATCCAGAAGCTATGGCGCCTACCACCCGGTATATCGAGCGTGTCTTAAATTAAAATGTGCCTCCAGTCATTGCAGGAGGTGTCAATAAGCCGGTGCCATCAATGAACACCCACTACCACGTAAAGCCTGTTGGAGACATGCTGAGCAGCTGATGCAGAAGCAGGACTCCCTGGAGAGAGATGGACAGAGGAACAGGGAGCACTCATTGATTTACCACTTTCCCCAGCAGCTCAGGATTTCTACAGCAAGTAGGTCGAAACAACATTAAACTGGTCAGATGCGTTCAGGCAGGCTGCACTTGGTTGGGTGGAGGCAGGGGTACACAACTACCACCACGACCACTACTACTACCAAAATGTCTGCAGTGTCCTCTGGGGGGTATTGTTCAGGGAGTGTTGTATTAATTTGGTTTACAATCCCATCATCCCTTTTGTTCTACCATTATATTTAACTATTTTAAGAAGTAAAAGAAAGAAAGAAAAGATCCAACGTCTGGATTTCCGGTTTTCATCAAAGCTTTAGAATGATGTACAACATGGAGCCACGTTGCTCCAGGACTCCAGCACACAGCTACACCTGCTTTCCTCACTGCTGGAGAGTTTATAGGATGTGGACCCCGATATCATGGGATGTGGTTGGGCCGAGAGGAAGGGGGAGGGGGTCGGCAGTCCCTGTGCTGCGGGATGAACGAGTGCCATGGTAAATAAACATAGACATTTCTCTTGCAACTGGGCTTTGTTGGTGGTCATGCCCCTGCCGTAGGTTTACAAATAAGACTAAAATCATCACACTGATAATCATTTATTATAGGTCAAAAGAAACCAGTGAGAAGGCTTTTCTGCGCCTATTCTGGCTTCCTAAAAGTTTGAATTGTGTCACTCATTGAGAGTGGGCGGGGCTGGGTTATGGTGCACGCTGTTCGGTCTAAAGAGGCATTGTTGTGTGACGCTCCTCTGGGGCCCACACAGGTGTCACAGGCTGCACAGACGGTTGTCAGCGGCAACCGTCACTGTCAGGTGGTTTCAGACAAAAGAAATTCTCTCTCTCTCCCTCTAGGGATGGAAGAGATAGGGGCGGGAAGTCTGCTGAACGTGTATGTGTGTATGTGGGTGTGTATGTGTAGGTGTGTGTAGGTGTGTGTGTGTGTGTGTGTGTGTGTGTGTGTGTGTGTGTGTGTGTGTGTGTGTGTGTGTGTGTGTGTGTGTGTGTGTGTGTGTGTGTGTGTGTGTGTGTGTGCGTGTGTGCATGTGTGTGCGTGTGCGTGTGTGTATGTGTGTGGTTGAGGACGGGTAGAGTAGAGCGACAGAGAGGGAAAGCGACAGATAAAGGAGGAGGGTTCTGATGTGTCCACCCCTGTCAACCCCCTGACAAGAGGCTTCACTCTGCGCTTCCACCATTTTACTTTGGGGTGGGGGGATTCTTGACGGCTATATTATTTGCCTTGACAAGCAGGGTCCGAGTTAAGAGGAGGCGCCAGAATGTGGGGAATCAAAAATAAAACCTCTTGACTGAACGCTGACAATTGTAACAGGGACAGGGAGACGGATTGACACTGACTGTTCAGTTGTGGAAGAGCTGAGATCACTTAACATTCCTCAATATTCTCAGGGAAAAAGTTAAAGTATCCAGGCCTATTATAGGAAGTGAGCAAGCCAGGGCTTTATACATCATAAACGGACAGCTTGAATTTGATAGGAGGATGATTCATAAGTTGAAAATAATTGTAACATAATGCCTTCACACTGCCTTCACACACTGACAAATGCACTTTAATCAATTTATTGTTAGTTTTTACTACATATTGTATGAGTGATGACGAAATATTATATACTGTATAATATGGAAAATATAATCTGTAAAAGACTCAGCAACTGACTCTGAGGCAACTGCTCCAGAGTCACGTGAACAATCCAGGTTTGGTGATTAAAATTGTATGGTTTATATTTGTACGTTTTCCCAAATATTTTACAACAAAGGAATTGACCTTTTCTTACCCCAAATGATGAAGGCAATAATGTTTCCAGAATTTTGAAGCATGCATTAATTGCTGAAAATGTAGCCCTGCTAAAGTTGTGAAAAAATTATTGATTTCTTTCAACCTCTTGATCTACACATGACCATGGGATCCACATTACGTATATCTTTCTCAAATTAGCAGCTCGGCTCCTACTGCGCTTCTCAGCGACTTTTAATCACACACACACACACACACACACACACACACACACACACACACACACACACACACACACACACACACACACACACACACGTCTATGCACAGAGGGGTTGGTGGGTGAGGAGGGCGGGGGACCCCTCCTCTGATGCTATCTGTTGGAGTGAGCCCTTCGCCTTTGTTTCTGCCAATCACCACTTAAGCTTAAAACACTGAAGCCAAATAGTTTCATGCATGCTTCAGAAGGCTCCTTCTTTAGAACAGACACTCCAGCATTTAGCGTGTGGATGTGTGGATGTGTCAATATGTGATCCCTTTTCTAGATTGCCTCTTTCTTACAAACACATTCCTCCCAGCCACACAAACACACATCTTTGAGGGAGTCACTCACTCTTTTTTTTTTTCTGTGCCTCGACATAGCACAGTACTTTGCCGCAGTGAGTTATCTCAGTTATCTTGGGGCAAGGTTATCTACACTCAAATGCTCAAACCCAGATACGACACTGATAGGAACTCTGTACGCACTTCTCTTCCATAAAATGTTGTGCCACTTGTAAAGGACGCCAGTGATCCTTATGCTGTCTAATGTATTTCTGCTATCATTCCCTTGGTTGTAAGATTCAATAATAGAAAAGAATATCTATAACTAGGGAATGAAATGCTCAAATGACAGCCCATGGAACAAAAGTTGTCAAAGGGAATGACAAGAGCTTCATCGCTCTGCTGAGGTCTCCTGAGAAGTGCCGTTTGAGACAGATGGTATTGATTTGAGCTCCGCTCTCCAACTCCAATCCAACTACGAATTTCCGATGACAAAGAAAAAATCTCAAATTTTGCCAATATTTTTGAATGATTTATAATCAAACTTTGACGTAAAAAGCGATTTTGCAATTAATCAACTAAACCTGCCTTGGCCTTTGAGAAAACAAACGATATGCAACGTGCCCGGAAGCTGTTCTTTAAAGGAGGTTTATTTAGTAGGCCTAAGTGTGTCTATTGAAATCGTAAGGCTTTACCCAAGCTTTTCTGGGGCTCTAAGCAGTATTTGAGTGGGGGCCCTCAACCGCAACGGCTGGGGCCTGTTTTCTTGATCATACACACACCTCATGTACATTTAACCCATTATAAATTGTATTAGTTGTATTTGCAGCTGTGGCTCTACCAATGTCAGCTTGATGTGTTTTTACCCTTCTATGTTTTAAATGTGAACAGGTAGTAAACTCAAGAGCGATCTGGTGTTAATTTGTACTTTAATTTTTGCAAAAAAACAAAAGCAATAATAAAACACAACAGCAAATCGGCTTAATATTGTAAAATATTGCGCTTTGGGGTGAGAGTTTTAGGAAAGGGAAGGAGAAAGAGGGGGGCGTGTTATCTCCATGGTTACGACCCACGCCAACTTTATGATAGGGTTTTAGTACCGTCTTTGTGTGAAACTGTTGTGAGCGTTATAATAAGTGATGCTGTGTATGAAATCTGCTATACAACGTAGCGTTTTTTCTTACTAGGCGTCCAGGAAGTCTAACCCTCGGACGAGGGTACCTTTTCCGGTTTGAGTCGCTCTAATGCTGTTTTGTTTTCTCATTTGCTGTTGTGTTTTTCTGATTTGCTGTTGTGTTTTCTGATTTGCTGTTGTGTTTTCTGATTTGCTGTTGTGTTTTCTGATTTGCTGTTCTGTTTGCACTCCAGGGCCACCGTATCAGTGGCATAGTGAACGTTGTGTACTGAAAGTAACAACATAAACCAGCAGACAATACATTGACTGTGACCATTTGGTGGCATGGATGCACAGTGGCTAGCCCTACCTCACAGCAAGAAGGTACTGGGTTTGATCCCCGGGCGGGGCCCTTCAGGGTGCCCACACTTTGCTCACACGGGGTTCCTCTGAGGGCTCAGTTTTCCTCCCACATCACAAAAACACCAGAATGAGCACTCATGCACTGCGCACAACCAAGGCCAGGACACTACACCTGGAGCTCATTCCCAGGCCTGTGAGTTAGGCAACCTGCTGCCCGTATCTCCCAGTTTAGGATTGGTAAATGCAGAGAGGGAATTTCCTCATAGGGATTAATAAAATAAACAAGTTAACTACATGAATTACTTTTTGTGAAAAGAATATGTAATGTGCAAAGTATAGAAGAACAATTATCACAAATTCTTATCAAATAACTAAGATAAGCAGATACATGCCGTGGTCAAGTTTTGAGTTACATACCTTTATTATGAATTGACTTTATTGCTGCTCCATAGAAGCATTGCGTCAATGTTCATCTGACATTGACTGATGTTGTTGACTGTTAACTGAAGTGCAGATAAGGTCTGTTACATTCAGCATCATAATCAATGGCTCCCATTGAAATAATATATCACAAAATAAAAACGTTTCAAGTGCTCAAGTGGGTCCTTTCAAGCGCTGTCGGGGCCGACTGGTTGCCAGGAGGGTCTTAACCAGGCGCTTGGTTCGCTTTTAAGTCGGGCCAGTCTTGGGTTTACACAAATGTTGAACCTGTACGGATTCCCTTATCGGAGGGGTCCATACCCTCCAATAACAGCACAGCCATGCTAACTACTTAATAACACTGATTTGCTTAAGCTGAACAGCCAATCAGACTGATTTCGCTTACCAACGCCATCCATCCCAAATTCAACATGCTTAAACGGCCGAAAAAGGCCTTCTCCGGCCTCCCCTTGCAGTATTAGCAAATAAATACTATTAAGAAGCATTAGCACTAAATAAACTCAGATACAGGCACACCAGATAGTCAAAGTGAATAGGGAGCAGATAGGGGAGCACTGGCTGACTCGTCCAAAGATGGCAGAATTAAAGAGCCTTATGGTGGAGCCGGGGGACGACCGGGCGGCTTGGGGAGGAATCATGTAAACGCCGAGCAAAGCGCTCAGGATGCGGTTCATGGGCACTGAGGGATGGGCCTCTTTCGTGCCCTTCGGAAGAAAATTAAAAAGACATCGCCAACAGCCGCTTACAAGTACCTCAGGTGCTTTGAGAAGGCTGGAAAACAAGAAGCCATAATCCTTAGCGGCAACCAGAAGGGGCTTCTCTCAGCAAGGTCACTGGATCCACCATCTCCCACCCCCTTCCCCCACTGTAATTATTCTTGATACAAGGATTAATATATAATTCAAGGTGTGAGTCTTTTGTTATTAACTTTGCGACGGCAGGGGAAACCTTTTTGGATTATTTCAATTCCGAGTGATTACTTTGTGGCCCGGACCTGATTGCTCAGCGCGCGGCGGGTTTACTCTCGCCATTGATTTCCCAGCCAATATTGAAGGGAGAGAGAGAGCTCCCGTGATACGCCGTCCTGTGCTCTTCCCTTCTCCTCTCGGTGGAAATCTTATTAGAGATGGAGAACGCAGCTCTTCTTCCCCGCTGCAATCCTGAGAAGAGTGCAAGGTTAACGGAGGAGAAAAGTTCTGCTAGGCCTCAAGTACGGGTCCGGTCACACCCCACACAGTTACGGCCGTTACATTTTTATTTAATTGAAAATGCATTTTGTTTGGCTACAGTGTTGCGCGATGTGCCTACTTGAAAGCTAAAGTGATCAGTCAAAAGGAATGACTGGTCAAGAAAAATATAAATATATATATTTATGAAAGATCTGTGTCTAATAGAGATTGGTTAAAATGTTGTTTTAAACTTTTCAGCACAAGCACCCAAGAAAAACTCTGGTTTTGTAGTATAATGATCCCATATGTGATTTGAAGGTGTATGACATCTTCATCATTTGATAATGAAATTCTGGACCACACTGGTCCATTGAAAAGTATGACCCATGGGCCTTTAAATAGACCTTGCAGTGAAACGCAGTATACCTATTTCATGAGTCAAGTAAACATTTTCACTATAATTTGCTAAAAAAGGTTCTGAAGTAGGACATTCATAAAGGATGTATTTTGCAATTGGATTATATTCACAGGGAAATAAAACGAAAAAAAACACACACAAACAAACGGGCCCACAAAGTGCTGAGTCAGGTCCCCGTTGGTTGCTAGCTAATGATACCAGCGCCTTCTGGATAGATCGTCAGTCTGCATCTTACCTCGGAGGCGAAGGCCAGCCCGGCCATATTAAAAGCTTAGCGCTGGTCGCCACTGCTCCGTTTGGCATGCGACTCCATCTCTGTGCGTTCATCATGGCGGACTCCCCCCCCCGGGGGCAGGCTTCCTGGCTCCGCTTATCACCGGCCTACACCTCCCGGCCCTGAGAAATCAACAGTCAGGATTTATAGATTTTCCTCGGATTGGCTCGCCCCGTTTGTACCCGCCATAAATACGTATACAGCCTGGCTAATGCCACTGTGGGGAATAAACAAGGTTACAGCAGACAAGATGAGGCCCAGATTTAGTTTGCCGACTCGCACAGGGCGGTGGTCGGGGAGGGGGATGTGGGCCCAGTGAGAGGAAGGAATGGTGATGGGTATAAAGGGAGGAGTTTCCCTGATAACTTTACTTCAGTGGTGGGATGTGTGTTTATGTTTGGCTTCTTGAGGATATGCCAAAGCCTTTAGTCTCCAATTTGGTCATCCGGTTCTGATCATGCCTCTTAGAGGTAAAGGTACCTCAGAGTCATGTTCAGAGTCCACTGGCTCAAGATAATGTGTCTCGTTGCGGCTCTACCAAGCCAGCTCAAGAAGGCCTTTCGATGGACCCATTTAATGAACAGGGGACCAAACGATGATGGGAACTGATGACCTCGTAACGCATTCATCAAAGAAATTATGGATAAATTATTCAAGCGCATTAGTTTTAAAATGCTTCTCATTTGGACAAGTTTATGAAACTTGCAGGGTGCAACACCATGAAAGATTTATTTTAAAGCCATCACCATCTTCATAATGAATGACAATACCTTAACAATTGTCACCTTTGGTCTTTTAACAACTTACACTGGGCACCAAACGTCACCTCAAATTAACCTAGCTCTGACGCTTACTGCGTATTTGCAGGCTAGCCATCGTTTTGAAATAATTTGATCAACGGCATAAATCTTTGACAGTATGAGGTCAGGGCACACTAGGTCCCACTGGATGAAAAAATATTTCAATTCCATTGCTATTTAAAATATCAGGTTATAAAGAATAATGGCTATCTGCAATGATAATAGTGTAGTTGTTGAAAACCACATTGACACTTGACTCCACTGACTGAGAAAGATTATTTAAACATGGAGGATATTTATGTGCGAGGCCTTTTTCCCAGCCAGGGAACTCCAGGGTACTGCGAACATAAGGGTAGGACTACTGCAAGAAAAGGAGCCAACACATACTTTACATTGCAGGGTAGGAATGAGAAAGTACTAATTTTCGTAACAATAGAGCAGCATGACTCAAGGTTTCAGAGTATAATTTTCCTTCATGGCATAGCCAATGAGTGGATCAATATTGTTTATGGTACAATACACCCTGCCTTGTCTCAGATCTAGCAGTCCTGCTATGCAGAACTTCTGGGGGGAGGATAGAGCCTGTGCCAGAAGTCAAATGCGGAAAGGGGAGGAGTTACACCCTATGTCCTGTTTCGTTACATATATATTAATATGTGAATATTACGGTGGCCATTCTAAATGTTTAATTTGAAACCTTTACAGACACATTTTCGAAGAATGACGGTTTCCCGAAAGGAAAGGTTTCTTCCCAACGGGAAAAGCTCACTAGTGCTACCGATTTTCACAATCCCCGTGAAAGCCTCAGCACCCCAGATTAAGCTTTCACAAGGGGATATTAATGTGTGACGCCAAATGCAATGATTATCTTTTTTTGTCATTAAAACAAGCAATGCATTGATTATCAGTAGACTTTTCAGGATTTGAGACTTTTTTTCTTATTAAAACAATGGACATTAAAGTTGCAGTGTAAATAATGTAGCGGCATCTAGCTGTGATGTTGCACATTACAACAAACTGAATATCCTCTCCCCCATTCCCAACGATGTAGGAAAAGTTATGGTGGATTGTACGAAAACACAATTCTTATTTTCATTCGATTATATTTCTGCCAAGCCAGTTCCGCTAGACCCCACTAAATTTGACACACTACAACTTGAAGATAATTTGTTTGTTAAACTGGTTAAAATGTTTTGTACTGTAACTGCACTCTTTCTGCGGAGGACTAATAGGCCTCTTACATAAATTAACATTAAGTTAGCTGAAAACAGAACTGAACAAAAATGTTTGTGTAACTTGGATGGCTAGACAAAGAGTGGGATATTGTGCGGACGATAAAGACGGAAGCAAACATACATCTTTATATATGTCGACTTACAAAAGGTTATCTTTCATATCATTCAAATGATCCGTGATTAATGTCTTGACTTTCAATATTCCCATTGCGGGTGGCACATTTGTCATCGTTGAACAGAGTACGGCACAGATGGGAACTCTCCCTGGCGCTGGCGTTGAAGTATGAGTCGAGGGTGGCGCAAATGGCTCCGGCGCACCAGATGAGAACATGTGATTAATGACCACGTCTGCATGGAGGCTCACCTGAAGGTTCACCAGAGCTGAGCTCAAGGGGAGTTCATGCAATTAATGTAATGTCTCAGGTCACTGTAATCCGTGAGCTTGGTATTTGCAAAAACTCTAATCTGTCGTTATTGGCCTTCTCGAAAATGAAGTTAATGATATAAATGGTTCAAATTTAACAAATACTAATACCCACATCAAGTTATTCACAAGTCTATTCCAGGCGCAGCACGACTGCATTTTAATATTTACTAGTTTAACGAGATCTTACTTGGAGAAAACTGCCAATCTCACAACCAGGTACTGAGTACTGACCAACCCGTGTTAAGTGGTGGTCTCAACAACCAATTTTAAAATGTTTGGAGGTAAACGTCAAAAGCATTAGTTCACTCGACGAGAAGCATGACCAGTGCTCAATGATTCAATATCAACATTTCATCTCTCATAAAGGCTATACAGCCTTATGATGAACCCCAATGAATTTGATCTCATTGTCCATGTCAAATTATTCAACAAATTGCATATAAAAGAACTACGTTTACCCCAAACCCACCATCAGAAATGAACACTAATCAACAAAGTATTCAAATTTATTCAGGCACCAAATAGGTTTGCAGTAACGCTTGTTGACCAGAAAGAGCCGAAACAGATTTAATTTCCCTCCCTCTCCTCTTCTCTTTACTCTACTCCATCTTTGATAATCACAAAGATTGGGACAGCCAGATATTATACAGTACAGGTAAGCTAACCCAGAACTGGCAATTTCTGGCAGACCAGACATCAGTATGTTTGCCGTTGCTGCAGTAAGGTTTTTTTTTTCCTTTTTCAATGTTGACACCCAACCATCTGCTGCCAATCTAATCCAGTTCCCATATACCTTCCCTCTCTTTATTTACTTGGCTGAAGTCTGAACTTTTTCAAGTTCCTCGGCTGCGAGGCTTATGATCAGTGACGATAAAGCAATTCACTCAACTGCTCAACATAAGTTTGTTTTTCCAGGGTTGTGAGAAATGTGCAAATCATTCACCAATAGACAGTCGTTTGAACAAAAATATTTTTATTCAAATTCAGGAACATTAAAATTAGGTCTTCACCTCCACTGGTTTGCGTCACCTGTGATTTAAATCAGATAGGATAGAGGGTATTGTGAAGCAAGGCTTTAGGAAGAGTTACGCACAATTTGCAAAGAAGAGAGAAACACACTGGGCTTCAATCTCTTTCTGACCATTAGTAAAATGTATTGGAGTGCATAATGATCGAGTCACCATGGGGTAGAATACAGGTTCAGCTTAAAAAATACTGGTATTCCTGTGCAGAACAGCAATTAATGTTGAATATACCGAGATGTCCTCAATACATTACAACCATGATTCATGTAATGAGCCAGTGATAACCATTACTTCCAAAGGATATGCCAGAATAAGGATACAAACGATGCTGCAGGGCCACAATATCGAGGCTTGCCATCTTAAATAAATAAAGTGTTAAAAACTGTTACAAGAAACACTACCACATGTACAACTACAATACATCCATACATAAAGACATGAGTTTGCTTTCTATGTTGGGCTCCAATAGAGTTTGTGATTGTGGTATTCTGTATGCAAAGACCAGTGTGTCCCACCTGCTGTATTCACCGTGGCCTGGATCCCTTCTTTGGGTCGGGAACATCTGCTTTGGGTTTAGCAGACCTGGCAAATTGCTGTTGGCTCAGAGTTAAGGGCATTGGTCATTTTCTATTTGGAAAAAATAAAACTCTTAAAAGCACACCTTGCAGTTTATGTGCTAGATCCTGCTACCACAGTCCCAAACCGTTTGCAGGGAAAACTGTTTATTTGTCTAAATGTAATGCGGTGTTCTGGTTTAAGAAATGGTTCAAATTGTTCTGTGTTTTCAATAGATTTTAAAGAGAAAACACTCATCCCAGACTTAGGCAGCCACAGAGATCTCTACTTCACCACGATAACATCTCAAACAAGCCATTAAAGTGCTAAAGTTTCTGCTCCGGAACGAGGAGGAAGAGAAGGATACCACGACGAGGGGCCTGTCATGGAGGACGTAGCCGTTGGTGTCCCGCAGGGCCTTCTCAGCGCAGCGCTCACTGGGGAGACCCACGAAGGCCTGGCCCTTCATACGGCCCTCCTTCATTAACACGATGTCAAACCTGCAGGCACAGGGGGACACGAGGCGGTGAGTGGACCAGCCTGTTACGGTTCACTCAGTGTGGCGACCGAGGGAACACCTTCATCCCAGTGGAGATAACAACCACACCATGTTGGGATAACAACGTCATAGCAGCATATAACATATCAATAGGGAACAACACACCCAGAACGGTTCTCCAGTATCTAGTCGTATAATGACCACTGCTTCCTAACCAGTTTGAGTAGCAGTGAGGGATGGTGACACATATCAAGGGCTTCGATACAGAACTGTAGGATTTGGCGTCAATGTCACACGAAAGGGACATGGACCGACACTCATGAACTTGAATCTTTGGTAAGAAATATACAAATGCTGGGATTGCAGTAACATGCAGAGAGACTGACTGGCAAGAACATGAAAAGGGAGGCACGCAGAACATCAGCAACGTGGTGCACGCTGTGCCAGACGGAAAACAGTTCCCGGGAAGCAGAACAGAGGCTGCCTGCCTCTCGCTAGGGGTTGACATGAGAGCTACGTCATGCGAGCACAGAGGACAAACGCACTGTTTTGATCACAACAATTGCATCCACATCTTGCCGTCACTTTGTCTTGTTCCCATCGCTAAACACTCCGGCATAGGAGTGTCCAACGGCTGGGACTAAAAAAGCAAGGCACGGTAGACAAAGACAGCCCCGGCCAATATTAACATGACTAGAATACTATGCAATCTTAAACGGTCCACAATGGAAAGAAACCGCATGGAATGGATGGGAACTAACTTAATGACGAGCATGGACAAGTATATGAGCTAAACTCCAATACAGTCACGGAGCTAGTGGTGTCTGTGAGAGGATGACGTACATGTTCCTTTCTGCTTCCGATGATGGGTCAATGTATCTCCCATAGATGAACTTCAGGTCCTGGGAAAGGAAAGCACCAGAAACAAGGACACAGTCAGTTCATCCATAAATAAATAAACCGAAAACAGGCATCCTGAGAAGCATCCGTCCACCCGTGTATCCTGAGGGAATCTTCACCTTGCATTTGATTCTCTTGAGTTCTTGTGCAAAGCGAAGCGCAGCCTAAGCAAGCCCTTTCTTATGGAGTCGTCAAGCATTATGTGCACTTTATTCCGGCATAGTCTGGGTCGATGCGAACATGGTAATGGGCTTTTGTTTTTTAGCTTATTTTTCAGGCAATGCATGAATGTATACAATGGCAATCTCTGACTTATGTTTCCCAATGTTTCAATTATAAAAGTATAGAAATATAACGGGTTGAATAAGCATGATTTAATTTTCCTGTAGCCTAGTAATGTAGCCTATAACGTGGACGTTGACATACAAAGAAAAACCCAGATCAATAAGGTTGAAGAGAGGAATACCACCCACTTTCTCCTCCACTTGCTTAGCGATATTCTTCACGTACAGTCGGCACGTCGGCTCGCCCGCCTCATAGTTCTTAAACACAGACATCCTTTTAATCTCTGTTGGAGAGAAAGAAAGGGAGAACAAAGTGGTGAGCAACGGGTGCTGCATTTCAAACCGCCGCTACAGAGGACCGCTGGACCCGCTCCATTAGGAATATCTGGGAATCTAGTGATGTCTACCCATTCAACCTTTTCCCCCCAATCCACCTGAGCATAGTTCCTCAGACGAGTATATCTTTGTTCTCCTCATGTGCAAACAACTGTGAATACTAGCCACCTCAATTTTGAAGATATGCTGTTAAAAATGGATTCTCCTCAATTTTATGAAACAGAAGTATCTTGCCCTATACAATATGCACTATATAAACATTGGTGGACTGGCCAAGGCTTCAATGTGGTGTTTCCATGGTGATGTTGGAATAGCTCATAATCACAACGTTTAGGACTCTAAGTTGCAACAAATTGTGTAGCGAGCCACTCCAAAAGCCAAGCCATTCTTAAATAGCGCGAAAGGTTCATATGTACTAAGATGAGATAAGACAATCACCTAGTCCTAGTTCATATTTACTAATGAGATAAGACACATAGACCTAGTCCTAGTTCATATTTACCAATGAGATGAGACACATAGACCTAGTCCTAGTTCATATTTACTAATGAGATAGGCGGTGTGAACGTGTGCTACCATCTCTAGACAGCCGGCCTTTCTCCAGCTCCCTCCTGGAGATGAGGTGGGAGGGAAGGTCCTCCTCATCCTGGCTGTCCTGCTCCTGCTCTTGCGAAGCCGGGCCGCTGGGGTACAGCTTACCAAAGCCTTCGGCCTCCTCCTCTTCCTCAATGCCCCCCGTCGTCTCCCGCTCCAGTCCTTCTGGGAGAGCGAGTAAGAGATACAGAGAGAGATGAATGAGGTTTAACACCAACATCGACAAACATCTTCAGTAGATTGTGTCTTTCTTGGGTGGAAATAATCATTAATCATTGGCTGGAATGATTAATGCATAATACATGGATGATCAGAACAGTGAATTTGCTGCGCTGTTTGCTAAAAGGAAAAAAAGCTAGACAACTAAAATAAATCGGTTATGTACTTAAGACGAAAAACTACAAAATACATTGGCCATTTGAAGAATGGGATAAAATAAAATCGATCACAATGGGACCTCCCAAGAGGCGGGCCAACCCTCACACAAACGCGCACACACACACACACACACACACACACAAACACACACAGCAAATGGAATTACTAGGAGCATTCAGGCTGTACAAATCTGTGAATAGCAATAAATAGATAAATAAAAACCATGCCTGGCCGACATGCAACATATGTGCACTCAAGTAGAGATGGGGGTGCGCGCGGGGGGGGGGGAAGTCCTTTACACCGCTGGAAGAACACAGCCTCCCTCATCCCCTCACCCCATCCTTTTTATTTTAGACTTGTTTATCAAACCCGGCGATAGCAACCACACTGATAGAAAAAACTGAATGAAATGAAAAATAGAAGCGGGACTAATCCAGAAAGCCAACTGTCACAGGTTATCTTGCCCACGCCTTTAGGAAGTCTGTGTGTGCGCGTTTCCGTGTGGGTGTGTGTGTGTGGCTCTGGGTCTTACTGGGGAAGCGATGTCCTAGAGAGACGGGGAGCGGGAGGGAGAGAGTGAGAGAGATAAGGCACAGCGGGGGTTGCACGGTTGACAGGTTAACATGGCATCAGCGATAGCACAGCCGGGGATGACAAGATACTGCAGCTTCTTTTTCGTTTTTCACCTGCTAGAAATCGCTGAAAACATTTCCCCTACTGTGATTCAGAGTCAGACAGACTGCAGGTGCAGCCTTCTCCTCCCACTTCTGGTTTGCGCTCCTAGTAACGAAGAGCAGCATGTGTCCAACGCAGGAGGAAGGAATTCAAATGTCCTCCTTTTCCAAGGTTTTCTTGTTGTTGTTAACTTGCTCTAAAAGCAGTACTGGAGAACAAAGCCAATGCTTTGCGATTCTCAATACTCGCACAGTACTTTTACCGCAGACACCGTTATCAACCTTCTGGCGTCTGTTAGGAGTTAATATCAAACTGGTCTCTGTGATTAACCAACGTTGTTCCTGGGACCACGGAATGGTCCATAGTGGAGGGATGGGCTCAGACCTGCTGTGACAGGGTGATCGCCAGATGATCGTTATGTACAGCCGGTATATCTTTGGAGAGAGACTCGAGGTGGTACTGAGGAGGCCCTCTACCTGCACTGTCCTGGGCCGGCTCCGCCGTGGGCCCCGGGGCCCCTCCGTCCAGTATGGCCGCCACTTCGGGCACCGAGATGTGGAACTCGATCTTCTTGGGCCCTGCAGGCTGGGGTTGCTCGAACACGTCCGAGGGGTTCAGCACGGGGCCTGGAGCGCTGAGACAACCACGCACACAATCATACACAACAAACCCACCAATAGACAGGTTCACTGGGTTAGGTTTACACCATACCATGGTTTTAACACCACATATTCCATATATTTTGGGTTTTCCACGCATACATTTTCATGTACTACCAAACCCATCTAACCCTAACCCATCTCCAAAACTAAACTTCATAGACGACGTGAAAGTGATTCAAACTAACTTAAACATAACCTCTCCGCCCTTCAGTTTTTGAGGTCATATGGTGCAACTTTTACATATCAGATACTCAATCTAGCTCTGATCGGAAACACAGATCAGCCTTTATTCTTCAGGGGAAGAACAACATAAAGTGACATGCACAGTCGTGCTTCCAGTGGAAGACATAATACAATGTGCTGGTGGGAGCTATTCTTTAAAAGGTGTATTATGGCTTGTACTTCCATAATTTACCCACTACTCAAGCGACCGAAACATTTTAATGTGCGTGTGTAGAGATATTCTACGATCATATAAACAGTTAAAACAATGATCTTGTACACAAGTTCTCAATGGGGAAGTCTACCTCATAAGTAGATGTATGAGGTGATGTAGTGTTATGGATGGAGGGTGATTCAGCAGGGTACCTATGGGGGTCTGCTTTGGGGGGAGCAGAGAGTAGGTGCTGGATCCTGGGCTTCTTCCTCTTGGAAGTCCCTTTGGTTCGCAGGGGCCTTTTGCACGCCTGGTTGACCAGACCCATCAGTCGGGCAACCCTGGGTCAAACAGTCACAGAAGATAACCTGTTGAAAACACTCAAATTCTGCTTTTACATCATATGCTTAACAACATTTATGCAATTATTATACAATGTAAAATTTCATATACCATTTATATGCGTCAACTTTGTTTAAGAAGACTATCACAATTGAAATGATTGCATTGTTAGTTACAGTTTACTTATATAATAATAATAATAATAATAAATGAAATGTATTAATATGTTTGGAAGGAACATATTCCTTTGAAATGTCTGAACAATAAAAGATGCCTCCTTTCTATAGCACTGTTTCAACATGCATTCCTACGATAAACCCTTTGG
Source organism: Gadus macrocephalus (assembly GCF_031168955.1). NCBI lineage: Eukaryota > Metazoa > Chordata > Actinopteri > Gadiformes > Gadidae > Gadus > Gadus macrocephalus. Next base: position 3,514,611 of record NC_082404.1, on the reverse strand, counting down.
CATCCAACCGGTGACCGTCTCACCTCTCTTTGTTCTCGTCGTCATCTCCGCTGTCGTACTCCGACTCGGGCTCGCTGGACAGGTCCATGTCCTCCTGGGGTAGGGGGGGGAAGTCGGGGGGGAAGGGCGGCGGCATGGGGCCGGGCGCCAGGTCGTACTGCGGGGGGAGAGGTACAGCTAGCGTTGGACTAGGAAAGCCTTCTTCCTGGTCCAACACATTATTTCTTGTATTCGTGAACCTTTAAAAAGGTCACTTGTTATTAATATTTTTTCCAGCTAATATGAAACAAATGCTTTGTAAACGGTATGCAGAACACGTACCAAAAGAGTGCATTGGGCTATTGATTAACTGGGGCCTACCACAGGGGGCCGGGGTGTCACAGGTCCAAAGGGACATGGCAAATTCATCTTGTTCATCAGATGAAGAACCTGCAAAATAATGGAAGGAGCAAGGAGCATTTTGGCCAAATCTCAGTCCCAGCAGTCCTATTCTATAGCAGAACTTCTGAGGGCAAACAGTACAGAGTATTGGCCTGAACCCAGAAACAGCAGAGGCCGGAGTCACACCTTGTTCATTGTTTCAGAGATATTGTACTAAAGACAACTTGTGCAAATGGATGAAGCCTTCAAATGGGGATTTTAATAACCGTATTTCTACAGTGGTCAGGCCACAGTGTTGAGATGAAACCTTAGACACTTTTTTTAAAGTTGACTGCCGCTGGCCGAGTTTATATTCGGCAATTACGCGATAACAGACCGCGCCTCCAGCCAGCTGATTGGTCCAAACAAAAAGAATTTGAAGCACCCCGTTCACGTTGAGATCGTCTGCCATCCAATTTCAGACATTAATATAAAGTCTGATGAGCTAGACTAGTACAAGTATGGCTGTAAGCACTGGGACTGCTTTTTCTGGTCTTTCTAAACGTGGCGCCAACTCTACCGTTGCTCTCCTACGGTACGGCAGCCTGTGCTGAGCTCCTTTCTTTCGATTCAGCTCACGTTATTCCCGGTGTTTTATTGCACCGCATAAAAGTTTTCATATTTTCAACTTTGGGTGCAGAGCAGCAACGCTAGTCAACAAAAGACGACAACAGAACAACATGTCCAACAATGACGAGAAGCAGATTTCGGTAGGGTAGGCATAATAGCTTATTTAAAAATTGTAAGAGCTTCGAGCCTTTTCAAGTCTATTTAAACTGTTTAAAATGTCACCATTGCACACGTAGCTTCGCTCCAAAAACAGTCTAAGCACTTCTCACAAAGCACAAAGCTCCCATGATTGTTTGGACGCTGCTCTCTGTGATCAGACCCTCAGTCATAACAATATCAGAACTTTGATTTTACTTATCTGGTCATGCCTGATTCTACTCATCTAGTCAGGCCTGATTCTACTCATCTAGTCAGGCCTGATTCAACTCAATCGGCAAAACATCTATTCAAAGAGCTTTTATTGCACTGGTTATGACTGGTAAACTATTTCTAGAACAATATAACTGGAATTTCAAGAAACTATTTCAAGAAACGTCCTTTATTCCTGGAAAGTAGAATACAGTTTGTGAATCTCTGTCGAAATTCAACACAATAGCGCCACCAAGACATTGAAAGGAGAAGTAGAAGCAAAGGAAATAAATTTAACAGAAATAAAAAGAGTTTGAGCCCCAGAGGAAATATTAACCCCCATGCTCTTTCCTCCTATTTAATGGAGCTGGATCAGAAACTAACTACGGAATGAGAATTTATTTTAACTGGATTGAATCAGAAGCCGAGAACAGCCATGACACAAGTGTGTTACATGTTAACTTCCTTGTAGGTTTATCTTGTGTTGAATGCATGCAGGTCAGCAGATTGTATCAAAGAATACCTACAGATAATGTTTTTCTCCGGTACTATGTACTATATGCATGCATGTACTCACCTGAACATAAAACTTTGGCACACTCAGGAGGGCATGCATTATATTTGCAAGGATTGCATTTGATGGGGGTGGGTATAAATATTTCAAACTGGGACTTGTTTGAAATTTCAACCTGGAAAAGGGGAAGGATGGAAAGAGAAATCTGTTAGGCAACAGAAAGACCTGCTAAACCAATACAGCTGTACATCTCAAAACAATGGTGAGACACAGCAGAAATAGGCATCCTAGCTGAACCCAGAAACAGACTTCTTGTCTCACACACACACACACACACCCACACCCACACACACACCTCGTCAGCATCTATGTGCAGTGTGTTCACGGGTAATCATGTGCAGTGGTGCCTAAATGAGGCGAGGCACAGCGAGAACAAATCTGATCCAACAGCGTTTTCTAATAAGGCCTGGGCGGCTGGGAGGGACGCGCGAGGGCTGTGCATATAATGTCCCCCCGCTGCTCGGGGTCCCCGTGACCACGAGTGAAGTGGGCAGGCGGCCCGCTGGGGATGAAGGGGGGGATGGGACAGCATATATAATAAAACCCCATTAGTGAGAAAACATCTGTAGACCGACAATGTGACCACCGAGCCGGTAATAACGGCCCCCGCCACAACAAGAACAACCGGGCAGGAGCCAACCGCATGTGACTCTCACATCGAGAGTGTTGTCTTAATCCAAAGAGGGGGGAGGGCCGATTGCTTTGCTGGAAGCGGCCAAGCTTCTGTCTGCCTTCCAGCGGAGGGGGGGGTATGGAGTGCCACCTGGTGCTACAGGTAGGACAGGTAGGACAGACGGCCTTGTCAGGGTGCTGGCAGCCGGCAGCACCCTGCTCGGAGCCTCTAATTGGCCGGGAGGCCGGCTGACAGCTCCTGACCGGGCCGCTCAGAGTCACCGGGGGGGCTGCAGAGCGGAGCCAGCCCGCTGGAAGCAGAGCTGACAGCGCTCTGACCGGGCGTCCAGCCTGTGCCTTCCCCTCAGGGCGCTACAATATGGCAGGATCACAGTCATTTACCATTTTTGATAGATCATGCAATAGCAATATAACCGCTGTGACAACACTTAACATAAGAGTCCTTGTTAGTTGTTGCAGTGTAATTATAAGCAATGTAAAATGGCTCAAGGTTTATAGTTAAAATGCTCATAAAGTGTGGTAGACTTTTGACCTCACAATTATATGATAGATGTAGACAACTTTTTCCTGGGGATGGCGGTTGGGTACATTATATTCAATCTAGCTGGAGGAGAAATAAGTTGTCATCGAGACTGAATCCCCGGCAAACCTTTTCAAGTCATGTGCATAGCTCAGACTTCACTGGTTGTCAACCAATATATTCAAGCGGCCATTGATTAAACATTCCCTTGCTTCTAAAAGTCCTATTTTTTTTGTTTCCATTATTAAGATGATCATATGATGATTCACAACATTATCCAAAGCAATGTACACTGGTACACCATGGTTGGTACCCTTCTACCCATTCTCAGAGATTGTGAAAGACATGGATTCGTTAGAAAACATGCAAGTGGGAATCTCTCGAGAGCTGCCCCTTTCGGCATGGTTAACAGTCTGTCTGACAGTTGTGTTGTTGTTTTGAAATCAAGATACAATGAAAATCGAAAGTGGATTTAGAATAGAGATATTGCTCTTACCCTATATGTGTATTACTGTTTCTGTATTGATTTGTGTATATCAAACACATTTAGAAACACTATTTGAGAGAAATTGATTATTTCAGGCCTCTGTGGTACTGACCGAGTGGTAAAAGTGGTCATTAAATAATTTAAAGCCAACGAGCTGAGGTCAACAAGTGCAGCGCCAACAAAAGTGTCAGTTGTCGTTTTTTTCTGCTTATCTGGATGTTTTCGGGGATCCGGTTTCTCCTGAAACTTTGATTGTATTTCCCCAGCAGCCAAGTGCTTATTTAGCCCAAAAGTCTTGAGATCTTTGATGCCAGAAAAAGTTTTTGCAGAGGCAAGAGATATTTGTTTAAATATTTAGTGTTGAGTCTGAAGTCAGCCTGGTTATGCAAGCTCAAATGGCCATCCCTGATTTAAACACTGATCAACAACTTACTTTACAAGGCAAATACAAATGTGGGCACAACACCACACAGCTGCCCAAAGAGAAGAACAGGGATAACAGATAGTCACGATTAGGTCCGGCCAGAGGACTGGATGTCGGTTATTATTGTGTTTCAAGGTCCCTTGGCATGCTACTTAATGGATGCTTTTATATAGGCGTTAGTGGGCCCCTAATACAGTATTTGAAGACGTTCCAGAAATTTAGCCTTGGTGCAGAATTACAGCCACTACGAGCCAGTCTCACAATGAGCTTTCCACAAAAGTAGGCAAACACAACTTTTGGACGTGTTCTGTAAATATTCTAGAACACTCCAGGTGCTCTGGCGGAAATCCTGGAGCTCTATATCTAAATGATATAATATATCTAAATAATATAATATATATTATCACTGCCGAAAGCTGTGTGCGCCTCCGGATGATATTATGAATCTCAAACGACTGCGTCGGGTTCTCCGACGTCTCTGGTTCTCACATCAATCTGAAGTAGGCTGTTGCCGTTTGCGGACTCCCGGTACTTCCACAACGAGAATCGTAGTGGGGGTTATCTCGGCCAGGGTTGAGAAGGAATTGGGGGGAAAGGATCTTTGGCTTTGACTCTCTGAAGTCCAGATTGAACCACCGACATTGAGGAGAAAGGGATTGTTGCTCGGGATTGAATCCCACCTGAGCCCCGCTGCCGGGCGGCAGCGTTGGAGCACCACCGCCGACATGGAAGAGAAAGACATTAATGTCCACGATCATCTCCCGCCAGAGCCCCGCTGCCAGGGCACCAGCGCCTCGGGCACCAAAAAGGTTGGATAACAGTGAAGGATGAGCCTTACCCAAGGCCAGGTGCCACTCCGATCTCTATGAGGGGTATGCTTGGCTGTTTCTTCTTCTCCTCATCGTCACCTGTAGCTCTGAAGACAATAGGGGTCATTTCTTTACAACCAAGTGGGAAGGGTTTTCAGTCAGAACAGCTAGTGAATGTAGCAAGTGACATGATAAGAGTCAAAGGTCATCGATGGCCATAAATGGCTTCCCATGGCACCAATGTGATACTATTTTTAATTTACCCAGCTAAAATCAATTACTCAGTTTACAATGATCCGAAAGGTACAAAAATATTTTTTATTATTATAGTTTCTTGCAGTCTTTTTGAATTGTTTTTATATTTTAATGAACAATCCCCACCTTCCCGATACTGGTGGGTCTTTTAACACAGTGATCTGGTCTTGGCCCTTGGCAAACTCCACAACAAGTGTGTGACTGAGGATCTGCAGCTGGTGGAGCCGGTTCAGGGCCTGGAAGGGATGGTGAGGTCAGAGCAGATACAAGATGTCCCTGGCTGTACATGGGAAAGGCGTCTTATGGAGACATATTGTGAGGAAAGACGATGAACGACGAAGATCACCTTTGCTGCAGACTTCTCACTGCCGAAGGTTGCATATGCAGCATGTTTCTGTGGAGAAAGTAAGCGATAATAAAATGTATCATACCCAACGTGTAACGGACGGGTTGAAAGGTAACCTCAGCACACTCAGCTTGTCAATAAGACCATTGTATTTGGTCGTTTGCCTTAGGAATACAGACATCCCAAGCCTCCCGGAAGTTTCCGGGAGTCTCCCTGACCCAAGCAAATCAAGTACAATCTCCCGGAAATCCAACCAAGCCATCGAGAAAGAGAATTGAGCGTGTAGCGCAACGAATGAGCGTGTAGCGCAAGAGGGAACTTGGTAGAGAGATGAGTGCTGCGTGTGTGTCAAGAGTGTGCTGCACGTGATGTGGGGAATAGGGTTGGGTTTGGTTGGGTTGGCTTGGGGAAGGGGGGGGTGCGTGGGGTGTCGGAAGCTCCCTGAAGTTTCCCTGGAGTTTTTGCAAATTGGGAACCCTGGGAATATGACAATCAAATCCTGGTAATTTCTAGACAAATCTCAGCTACAATTGACCATTCAAACACGAGTTGGTGACAGGATGGTGACTGGAACATTGTTGGTTTCAATAATCCTTAATTAAGTAACTAATACGGACAAAACAGTGATTCATTCATTCACAATGCAGGAGTCAAACAGGCACCACCTACCAGTGAGCCTTTGTCTGAGAAAACCCTGACTGAGGAGGCTCCGAAGTACTTGAGTAGATCCTCCTTCTCCTCTGGACCCAGCTCGGACGGTAGGTGCCGCACAAGCAGAGTTTTACTTTGATTTGCCTTGACCAACCCGTCATCCTTGTCCATTTCACTACAGGACGGAAACAACAACTCAGTACAAATAAACGTCTTGTCTTTCTAACTGGAGTCACATCTTTGCAATACACATGCACACACAGATATTTTCAAATATTGAAAACGTTTAAATACAAACATTCGTCGTGAATATATGGTGTTTTGAATGCTTACAAGTTTGCTACCAGACACAACACACCAGATATTGTGAGGTTTTGCTGCGTTAGTTATCGTTGAGTTAATTCATTGAGAATAATTCAGTGGTTGAATGCATTCGATTACTTTACGAGTTGAAATCTTACCTCTGCTCAATGTGGGGTTTGGAAGCTAGTAACGAATCGAATCAGATATATTTCACTTTAATTACACAATAAACCCCAACTTATAAATGAAACATTTGCCAATTGAAGTGAATATTCACCAAGCTAGCATTAGCTCCGGGCATCAACAACACATGGTCTACTTCCGCAATAAACAATTGATGATTGGTTGTTCAATCTGGACTCGACTCAAGAAGCTCAGCCATTGGCTACTCATATATACGTCACTTTCGTCAGATGCATTCTGAAGTGTGTCTTCTTTCTGACCAGCAGGTGTCGCCATCCACACGGAAATGAGTGCTGGATTTGCAAGTTGAACGATTATTAGTTCACGGTCTGTGGTTCGAAGACCCCCGTCTGACACAGTGCCCCCTGTGTCACCATGGAAAGGGGAGGCTTTATTTAGCATCTTGCACAATCATTACCTATTATAGATGGATGGATGGATGGATGGATGGATGGATGGATGGATGGATGGATGGATGGATGGATGGATGGATGGATGGATGGATGGATGGATGGATAGACATCATCTTGAGTCATCATATATACATACATCAATATAAATGTGATAATTCTACTACTTTACTTGACTACTTTATCTTCTTTATTCAGCTAAGAAAGCCACTAGAGGTTAAAGACTGTCTCTCCAGCTCACGAAGGTCTACCGCTCCCTCGACCCCACCACCCCCATGGAAAAAAAATGTTTCCTGCACTTCTCAAGATGCCTCCAAATTCCTGCACAAATGAAGCTTTTTCTTTGAGGACGTTGCAGGGGCATTCCTTAACGGGGGGTGTGGGGGGCGGTCCGCGGGGGACACAAAGCGTCCATTCACCGCTGCCCTGGCTCCGAAATTTCACAGGTGAGAGGAGGAATGGTACGGCACCCAATCCTCCCATTACAGCCACACAGCTCAGCACCAGACCTCGCCAGAGGAGGAGGAAGAGGAGGAGGAGGAAGCCAGCGACCGTCAGACAGTGCCTCTGTGTGTGTGTGTGTGTGTGTGTGTGTGTGTGTGTGTGTGTGTGTGTGTGTGTGTGTGTGTGTGTGTGTGTGTGTGTGTGTGTGTGTGTGTGTGTGTGTGTGTGTGTGTCTGTTTGTGTTTGTGTGTGGCTGTGGGTGAGAAAGTGAGAGAGAGAGAGCAAAAGAGTGTAAAGACGATGAGGAAATTAGAAGATGCTGCTTGAGTGTGGGAGGGAAACAATGAAGAGAGGATAGAAAGAACAGGGAGCGAGAGTCAAAAGGGAATGGTAAGGAGGAGTCAAACAATGCTGCAGTTTGACAACCTCCAGGCTTGTGGTGCAGTCAATCAAAGACAGGAGGGGATTATTTATCATTACTTTAGGTTTGAGTTAAAGGGATTTACAAAAAAAAAATTATAATCTTTCAGCAAGACATTATGAGGAGAAAATCTGTCGGTCCTTCTGGACGCTGACAATGTCCCCGCACTGCACATAGAAAGACTCTATTGACTGACTGACACATCACTTTCCCCTTTCCCTTTAGTCGGAAAGAAAAGTAGCTGTTACAACGAAGACCTAAATATTGGGCCTGACCGTGTTAAACAATAATTACACACTCATTCTGTCAAAAATATACATTCCCGAAAAGGTCAAAAGCACCTGAAGCTAATTACTTTACTTACTCCCCCTCCCCCCCACGATCCCCCAGGTCCATGATTGTGTGTTTGTGTGTGTGCTTGTGTGCGCACAGGGATCCAGATGGAGGTGTAAGGGCACTGCGCAGAGTGAACCATAAATAATGCTGGAGGCTCCTCCATCCTTCTCAACACATTATAAGTATTATAAAGATAATATATATATATATATATATATATATATCTCCTCTCTCTCCCACTGAGGAGAGAGAAAAGAGAGACAGTAAGCCCAGGTCATGTGCGGCCTCTGTAGCAGTTAAATGGGTCCTTTCATGATCCAGGGCGAGGGACACCAGGGGCGTGGCTGGGGGGTGAATAGTGGTACTTCTACAAGTCAGGGTGGAAAAAGCTGCAGTCAAAGACTGAGCCCAGAGCTTATTACAGCACGCCACCTCCTCACAACTACAAAAAAAGATCTGTGTCCGTTTGGGGGTTGAAAGTTGGTGTGTGTGTGTGTGTGTGTGTGTGTGTGTGTGTGTGTGTGTGTGTGTGTGTGTGTGTGTGTGTGTGTGTGTGTGTGTGTGTGTGTGTGTGTGTGTGTGTGTGCGTGTGACGTGTGTGTGTTCTTAAAACTCCTGGTAGCATTTAAACTACACATTGTCCCCAGTTCCTGATTCTTTCTGTCTTGTGTGTGTGTGTGTGTGTGTGTGTGTGTGTGTGTGTGTGTGTGTGTGTGTGTGTGTGTGTGTGTGTGTGTGTGTGTGTGTGTGTGTGTGTGTGTGTGTGTGTTGACTAGGCCTGCTCTCGGATAGGTGTGGAATGCCGGTAGAGAGAGATGAATGAAGCTAAGTTCTAACTGAACCTCACGTTTAGCAACTGTCTTCCCAACTTGCTTTAACATCATAATCAAACTGTTACACAGCAATGCAGCTATGGGCTCTTGATCTTGCCATGCAGATTGCCTGAAGATTTGATTCAAGTCAAGTTTGTTTGAGAGGAATCCCATTAAAGAAAACCACCATAAATGCATATGAGTCGTGAAGACATATTTAGACATTAAGACATAAGAAGACATAAATGTATTATTATAGTGGGGTACTAAAATAGCAGAGCGATAGCAAAACATGAGCGGAGCTCAAGCACAACACAAAATCACATGAGGGAGCTACAAGCTGCTAAGCCTGAAATAACAGACATGATGTAATGCTATTGTGCTGCACAAAGTTGTTAAAGGGCTACCCTCTGCTGTTTAACACACAACGAGCAGCTTATCCCACAGAGGGGCACATGTGCGTTCAGTTTTAGGGTAAAACTGTCCGACCAATGTGGCCGACAGATGTCCTATCTTGGGAAGAACAAACAATAAACAACAATAAAGCAGCAAACTGTTGGTTTATTTGTATGTATGTCAGCAGACCGCTCCACATCCATGCTTGTTTCTTGTTCGGAAATCTTTCATGAATGGAATGTGTGTATTGAAAGGTAATATTTGTTTTTGCCTTTGCACATAAACAATGCTTATAAAGGGAGGCTTGATACCTGCCGACCTGTCCACGGTGAGTGTGCATGTGGAGGACCAAGCTCGTGGACATGATCATTAGGCTCTGTGTGGACCTCAGCAACAACCATTCATTCTCCCGTCACCACGGCAGCACAGCTATAAATGATACGAATTATACTGACTCCATCTAGTGTGTGTGTGTGTGTGTGTGTGTGTGTGTGTGTGTGTGTGTGTGTGTGTGTGTGTGTGTGTGTATTTCTGTGTGTTGTGGTGCATTGCACAATCCCTGTGTGCCACTGCTCTTAGTTATCCAGCTTTCAATTCAAATGTCTGATGGAGGGGCTTTAGAAGGTGGATGATGAGGGAGGATGAAGGAAGGAATGAAGGCAGAACTTTAGGAAAGAAGCGTTTAGCGACAGAGGAGGGAAGGGAAGTAGGGAAAGCGATTGGAGACAATCATGCCTTGGCCCATGGGTCTGGGCAATAGTTTGACTGACTCAAAACCAGACCATTACCTCATTTCTGATACTGTTGATAATGTCTTTTAGCATCTACCTTTCTACTATTCTGACTGCGTATACAGACATATTTTCTGTATCTTTCTTTGGTTGTTTTTGGAAGTTTTATTTTTTTCCAAACGTGTCTCTTTTTATTACTTCCCTTTGCTACTGGCTGCTGTGACACAAAATGTATTATTGTTATTTTATGCATATTATCTATATTTATTCCACATCATTGTTAAACATTTTATCCTGATTGGTCAATAACATTCCAAAGGTGTGAATTATGTTGAAATAGTGGGACCTTTGCCTTATAACAGTTCCTGATCATCTATCCTATGTACATATTGACAATATTCTAAAATAACAGGAAACCACTTCATTGTTTATTCCTTACATAAATATATACTTACTGCACAGAATTAAACCACTTTGATAGAAAGTCCTAGGGTGTCTGACAGCAGGTAAGCATGTGACCAGCCTGGGCTTGTCCCGTGTGCTGTCAGGCTGCTATGGTCTCACTATGAATCATGTTGACGAGGGGCCTCCTAAATTCTAGTACCAACACTCCTATGGTCATATTTAACAGGTTTTACAGGTACTCATTGTCTTGTATATATTGCCTCTCCTCCTCCTTCTCCTCCTTCTCCTCCTCCTCCTCCTCCTCCTCCTCCTCCTCCTCCTTCTCCTCCTTTTCCTTCTTCGGGTCCCAGGTTGAGAGTGCTAGATCACATGATGGCAGAGTGGGGTGGGTGTGGATGGTGGGGTGGGTGTGGATGGCGGGGTGGGTGGGGTTGGCGGGGTGGGTGGGGTTGGCGGGGTGGGCTGGCCGGGTGTTTGACCAAGGGTGACAGCAGGTCAAGAATCTAGCGTTGAAGCAGAATGCAGGGAATTCTGCCTGCAGACCTGAGCCAAGGAAAAGCAGCGGCCGGCCGTCTGGACTCTCAACAGAGTAGAACTAGTAGTATATTATACGTTGTAGTTTAGTTTAGTTCAGTTTAGTGTAGTGTAGTGTAGTTTAGTGTTGTATAGTTTAGTGTAATGTAGTTTAGTATAGTAAAGTATAATAAAGTTTAGTATAGTTCAGTATATACAGTATAGTATAGTGTAGTGTAGTGTAGTAAGGTATAGTATATTATAGTTTAGTAAAGGGTAGTAAAGAATAGTATAGTGTAGTATTGTTTAATATAGTATGTATAGTATAGTATAGGACAAAAAAAAGAGAGCAGTGATCACCCCCCCCCCCCCCCATAGCATATCATTTTTTGTGCTTCCACATTTATAAATATTTTTTTCCCCACGCTGTATGGGCACATTACTAAATCATAAGGCACTTTGACAGGAGGCTGACATTCCAAGGTAAAGGTTCTCTGGTGAGAGCAACACTGGTGGTAATTCATCACCTGGGGGAGAGGACATCTACCTGATGTTTTCCCCTCGTAGAAATAGAGGTTAGCCTGAAGATGTTTAGGAGTGTGCTCGATGAATGAATGAATCATTAAGGACTGTGTCCGGGATTGACATATTCTTTGCCTTCTCAAAATGGAAACAAATGGAAAATACCCACAACACTGAAAAGTGATTTAGATCCTTTCTTCCTTCATAAAATGAGGTGCTCTGTGCTCTGACACTGTTGTACTCCCTTTTTGGCGCCAAACCAACCAGAATTTCGGAGTCTTGTGTGTTTTTTGGTTCTTCCTTCTTTCTCGCTGTGATGTTTCGTTTTGATGTGCTTCTTTCACCCTACCTCGTCCCTCTCAACCCCATTGCCTCAGCCAAAACTGGCCGGTTGTAACTGCATTTATTCTGCTACTGCTGAGAAACCTCCCAAAGCTAGGGAGCAGACCACATGTTGGAAGACAGAGCTGCACATGTGAAGGAGAACAGAGGTCTGCTTCAACCCTCCGAGGGCTAGCCTGGACAGGGCATAAGATGTGTGTCCTTTTGATGTCGGCAAGAACATAGATTTTTTTCATTGAACCAAATGTTTTCTGTCTATGCTGTATCCACCTTTTTTATGTTTGGTGAACTCTTGCTAACCTTTTCTTTTCTTTTGCTTTTTTACCTTTGTCAAGCTACAAGATGATCATCTATCAGATGAACTGTGGTGTTCACCTGCAACTAACCAAGAGTCACAGATGACTCTGGGAGATTAACAGAGTTGACAGGCTTCAAAGCCTGACTGCAGCACGGTCCAGCTGTTCACAGTGACATAAGAAATTGGGTTAGGGTTTGAACTTATTCTTTAAAGCTGCTACCAGCTATTTTGCTTCCACCACTTTGTTTTGATTCATTTGTGAGTCTCCATGAGAATCAATCAAACTCAAGTTAGAACAATGTGAGGCAAGCAGCAATTGCTAATTGCAGCTTTAACAATGAGTTAAGTCAAGATCCCGCTTCTGCTCATTTAAAAAATTATACTTTTAAATACATAAATCCATTCAGTTTTAGTATGTTAATCCAGCAAGTAAATATTTTAATTTGTATAATTATTATCTAAATTAATCCTGAATAAATTGTTAACAGATACATTTGTGAATCCACCTGGTTCAAAACTATGTGATTCCATTTAAAACAGAAACAGCACAGCTCTTAAATTGTCATGGTAGTGACAGTGCAGCGCAGGGCAAAACAAAGCTGAGACGAAGTGAAAACGACGGGCTTGTTTGAAGAAGTCTTCACATACGGAGGCAATTCTTAGCTAAGTGGTTACAGACAAGCTTATATTTTGCCTGTGTGTGTGTGTGTGTGTGTGTGTGTGTGTGTGTGTGTGTGTGTGTGTGTGTGTGTGTGTGTGTGTGTGTGTGTGTGTGTGTGTGTGTGTGTGTCCGTGTGTGTGTGTGTGTGTGTGTGTGTGTGTGTGTGTGTGTGTGTGTGTGTGTGTGTGTGTGTGTGTGTGTGTGTGTGTGGGAGTGTCCTTTCAGTGTCCATGCCGATCAATCCTTCTTAAAATGTATGTGTTTTTTATTGAAAAGCCTACATTTCTGACATTAGTAACTCACTCATTGAGAAATGGAATTGATTCTGTATAATCCCAAATTACAGAGGAGCAAGTGTCCAATATTATTTCACAATTCCTCCCAGACGAGCTAAGACATTTCATTGATTTAATTACATTTCATAGAAAACCTTTTTGTTGCTACTTTGACCGTTAAAGATTGGTGCTGTTGGTGGTATTAAATATGCTGGGGCAGATGGATGAATGCTCAAATGCTCAAAGACACAATGGAGGTCGTCTTTATTTATATAAAGATTGTATGTCCTACAGGTAAAAAACACAATGAAGAAGACAGTTGATTAAGTCAAAGCAAAATGTATCCCAACAGCAGGAAGACCATCATCTCTTGCAGGTGCAATCCCAGGTCCTCTGCAGCCCAAGCAATCAAGGGCCAGGATAGAGGATGGCTTGAAGACACATATTGATGTGACTTCCCAGAGCCTGTCGGAGCGCAGGCAGGTCAGAGCGCTGCAGGAACAACCCAATCCTGGGGATAAATGTTATGAAGGGGGGGGGGGGGGGGGGGGGGGCAAAAACATAAATATGTTTTAAAAAATAAATTATTATTGGTAAGGCATTGTTGAGTATAAAAAGCACATACAAATACAAAACTCAAAATGTAAAAAAAAAAATATTAACCTTGGATACACCACCAACAATTTGTTCATTGGTGTTCTGGTTCAAATTGGTGTCAGGTGACTAATGTGATCCAATTGCAAACAATTGGTCCCGGCGATTACTGTTCTGTGGTGGTTGATTGGTTGGAAGAGAGAATATTTGCTGTTAAGGACCATTAAACATAGATAAATATAGATGGACTCATTTGAGGGCCATCATGGAGCTGTTACAAAACTTGTTCTGGCAAGCATCAACTTTAATCACAGTGAAATTATTAAAGGACTTTATGAAGCGTATTCAGTTGGAAGATCATACCCTCTGGGTTCCTATTTTCAGCATGAATAAAACCTAGCTGTAGGAGTGGCTGCAGCAGCAAAATACTTTAATAATTACGCTGGAAATGTATAGCCAGAGGGGCAGAAGGAAGATAACACACGGGCAGGGGGGTGGCAGAGGAGGGTAGAGGAGAGGACAGGAAAAGAGGGTAGAGGAGAGGAAGGGAGAGGAGAGGAGAGGAGAGGAGAGGAGAGGAGAGGAGAGGAAAAGAGGGGAGAGGAGAGGAGAGGAGAGGAGAGGAGAGGAGAGGAGAGGAGAGGAGAGGAGAGGAGAGGAGAGGAGAGGAGAGGAGAGGAGAGGAAGGGAGAGGAGAGGACAGGGGAGGGGAGAGGAGAGGAGAGGAGAGGAGAGGAGAGGAGAGGAGAGGAGAGGAGAGGAGAGGAGAGGAGAGGAGAGGAGAGGAGAGGAAGGGAGAGGAGAGGAGAGGAGAGGAGAGGAGAGGAGAGGAGAGGAGAGGACAGGGGAGGGGAGAGGAGAGGAGAGGAGAGGAGAGGAGAGGAGAGGAGAGGAGAGGAGAGGAGAGGAGAGGAAGGGAGAGGAGAGGACAGGACAGGAGAGGAGGGGAGAGGAGAGGAGGAAGGGAGAGGAGAGAACATGAGGGGAGGGTGGCAGAAGGGGGTAGGAGTGGGAAGGAGGGAAGGGTAGAGGGGAGGGTGTAAGGGTGGGCAGAGGTCTGGGGTGAGGGGAGGGGAGGAGAGAGGAGGGGCTGGTGGGCAGAGGGGAGTGGAGGAAGGAGTGGGGAGGAGGGGAGGGTGTGGTGGGGGGAGGGGAGGGCAGGATAGGGGAGAATAGGGAAGGAGGTGAGATTTGGCAGAAGGAAGGAAAGGAAGGAGGGGAGGGGGAAACTGGGTGGGCAGACCCCCAACATGCCACTGAGCTGATGCCAATTGTCCAAAGAGTCAAATTAGTTTTGCCAGAAAACTCACCAAACAACATCAACCATGTTCACCTTCACTACTTACAGAATGATATTTCTGATTTCGTTTTTCTGAATTTGAGTCATTCTTACTCAACCATGAATTAATAGGTTCTGTATTAAACCCAAGTGCATAATAGTAGGCTCGTTTATTTAGTTGGCTAAACCAGATGGTGGCAGATCCCGCCTACTGTCACCAAGCCTCCTCAAGCCTGTCTCATACATAGGCTTCCATTTAGACAGCAACGGTATTTCAGGGCCGCCCCTATAGGCACACAGATACATGCCGGCACAGGTGAGGACCGGGGCTACTCAGTTACTGAGGAACCCAATGGAGGGAGAGAGGGAGGGAGGGAGGGAGGGAGGGAGGGAGGGAGGGAGGGAGGGAGAGAGGGAGGGGTGGGGAAGGGGGGGGGGAGCCTGTAAAGAAGCACTGTTGAGTGAGTGTTTGAATTCAGGGCCTGCGGAACAAGCCGTAAAAAGGGGGAGAAATATTTTGTGTGAGGGTCCTCTCACATACAGCAGATAGAAGCAGTACTGACAGGGAATTGGTGTGTTAAGCTTTGTGATGCTTGGAAAACACTACTTAAAGATCATCGTCGAACATGTATACTCCTGCTGAGAAAAATATTTGCGTTACATTGAATGCATTCATTTTTTTGTGTGTTTTATACAACAACAAACGATGATTCAATTCTAACAGTGGATTATGGATTGTTTTGCTGAGATGGCAAAGAAGATTAAAAAGTCTGGATCCTAAATCAAAAGCCAGTGATTAATCGATCCTCAAGAGGGCCATCAGACAGGATGGCACTTTGCAAATGTCGTTCTCCACTTCACTACAGATATTACACACACACACACACACACGCACACACACACACACACACACACACACACACACACACACACACACACACACACACACACACACACACACACACACACACACACACACACACACACACACACACACACACACACACACACACACACACATCCACACACAGTACAAGCGCAGCATGTGCTCACACATAGGGAGGCATAGTGACAAGGAGCAAATGCAGGGCTTGTTAATAGCTACCCACTGTCACTCAACAGCAGGCCCTGTATGTTATATGAGGGTTTGGCTGTGCCCTGCTAGTGTCCCACCTCTCTTTTTATACCCATGTTCATGTTTTATACCCATGCTCTCCTACGAAATGAAGGTGAGTGACAACGACACTTTACAACCGCCGAGGGTGAACTAACTTCGAACAAACCCTGGATAAAGTGACACTTGCATACCTTAAGGTCTTGCACTTCTCTCCCAACTCCACATTTCCGTCCTAAGGGCTGTCTCTAGCACTGCCCTTTTAATGCACTCATTGCACACCAGCTGGGGTGGTGGATGGTGTTTTTAAAATTGTAGTGCTATCAGTGAGGAAGGAGAATTGGTGTTGCATTCAAACAGTTCGCAAGGGATTGTGACATTGACTTATTGTGATGTGATTTCCAAATACGGCCCAAAAATCGGGTAAAATTGCCTTGTAAGGAATCCCCTTTCCTTCTCCTTTTAACTTTTACGAGCACTTTAAAGATTAGAGTTTTTTATTATTTTTTTTTTCACTGTGTTTAAGGCTCATCTTCACCCATAGATGTTTGCAAATGACCCAAATGTGACCAGTTCTAACGCTAACACTATGCATGCAGAATTATGGCTATGGGACAAGTTACAAGACTCAAAAGACAGCACAAGCCACGTTGTTTCTTGACGGTAGCGCTGCTATTTATAACGGATCAATTGGCTGCTCTGAGTGGAGTCCAATGACACCCCACAAGACCCCCTTTAGATATTAGCAAGGAACCAGGAAGTGGGCGGGGCTGGGGAGCTCAGCCAACGATCATCATGAACCCATGAGAAACCTATCAGGATAACCTTTTGGCGGTGTTGCACAATTCTATTGAAAATTATGCTTTTTTGGGATGTCAAGTCCCCTTTTGGTTAGTTGACATAATAATCACATCTCACTTGGGCCATAACCAATCTATCTGGGCCACAACAGAGCTAAAATACTAACAAGGGACACTGCTATTTGTGAATAAATGTCACAAATAGGGACAGAGAGGTCAGAAGAGATAGATGTTAAAAGCAATTTTATGAAGGGTGCGTTTTCAGCAATGTTTAAAAGACTGGACAGGGTCCCACATTTGGGTGGGGGGTCAGGAGATTGGAGGCTGCTTTGTGTCCGACTTTGTTTATTTATATGAACTAAGATAGCAACCAAACCCTATATGTCATCTCAGGTAGAGGCAGCATTGCGCCATAGATAGACCGCATTCATACTACATGGTGATTACTGGAAAAATGTAATTTGTCACGAGTCTCTTTGAAACAAATATGTCACATCAGTGTCTCAGAGTCAATAGTTTTAACTTTGCTGAAATTACTTACTTTTTATATTTCTTAGGCAGTTAACACAGTGAGTCCGACAAAGCCCTCAGTCAAAACGTAACAGACAATTAAATGGTATTGGAATCTGCTGCATATTTGAGTAGACCTGCCCAAGAATAATATACTGGTGAAGAAGGGGACTTTTCACTCTTCTGTCAGAAAGCAGCCTGGAGGGGAGAAGGGGACCTTTATATTTTCCTCTGCACCGTGTGTGTAAACACTGACAGACAGTGGGGACTGGCCGACTCGAGTTTGCTTGTGAAAACTGTTCACCTTGCAGTACCACATTCACTGACCGACCGTATAGAGCAGATTAGGAACTCTGAGGATTTCTAGGATTCTCCGTTCTCGGATTCTTGGTTGTTTTTTCTTTATTTCTGAGATAGCTAGAATGACTAGCTATGACTTTCACATGGGCTAGAGCCTTCATAATTTTTTTTGTGAAATAGCATTTACATCCAGTAAAGAACATAACAGACAGTTTCTAGTTAAGTTACTTCAGTTCAATTTGTTTTAATTATTTAAATTAAACTAATTAATCGTAAAAAAGGTTACTTAAAAAAATCATTGTTATGGCTATATGACCACAAAGCCAGGATTACATATATACTGTATATGTATTTGTCCTGTACAGCCTTGCTTGCTTGTAACATACACATATATATATTGACGATGCATAAACATGATTGAAAAGGTTACCACTTTTATAGGTTGATGTGGCAAAACAACAGGGCAGCCTAAAACCGGGGATGAATAGAATAAATAAACCCACTCATTGAACTTCCTTCATTACCTCATTACATTCCAATGAAGGTGGTAGTATAGTTACAAAAGAAAGGCGAGTTTAATCTACTACACGTTATATATATATATTGGCCATTAGAGCATTGAAAATAAATTAAATAAATCATTCTGACTTTTGAATGTTATGTGTTCCTTTGCCATGATTGCTCTTCCCATGCCTATGTTTTGGTATGACCTGTCAGCCATATTTCCCACTCCTGTTTCCATTCTGAAGTCAGCTGTTTTGGAAGCCAGCTGTGAGTAGTATTCTACTGCATGGATGTTCACCTCTTTCCTGGAGACCACCCTGATAACGTGACCTCACATTCTGTTTCACTACATGGCCCAGTCTGGACCTATAGCCATTCACAATTTCAGTTGGTGGCAGAACTTGCCTTGACAGACAAACTCATTCAGCCAATCAGTGTGAAGAAACTTGTGACGCCATCACGGTGCGCGGTTCAGAAAGGCAAACCGTGTTTCCACAGAGAAACTCTGCAAGTGCATACTCTTGTTCTTGTTTAATGGTTGTTATTACACAACAACGACCCAGTCCCTGTTTGGCCCGATTACATTGTAATTTCAAGTGGGCGGCTAGAGGTCCAGAGTGATAAATGTAGCAACACAGAATGTGAGGTCATGGTCATCAGGAAGGTCTCCAGGCTGGTTCACCTACAGTTCTCTACAAATAATATTTCTGAAAATGTTGAGATTATTTTCATGTTATTATTTTCAAATCTACCAGGTGTGTCTTTGTTTAGTTTCTCCATAATACACGATCAATCGTTTCAGTAACTCAGATGTCCACAGGCCTCAAACTATTGGCTTCTTAGCCTTACCATTTGACTGACCAACTGTTAGTATTTACTTGTGCCGATTCTACATCCATAGTGTGCAATATGGCCCAAAATTGCTATTCCAGTTGTGCTTTGGTTTAGTAAAGTGATTTTTGGGGGCTGCAGCGAACTTTTTTTATGATAGGCCAACGACATATACATACCTATAATAACATCCAGGATTGAAATAGTATAAAGTAGTAAAGTAACGTATCAAAACTAAAAAGAAATTGTTCTTCTCCAGACCCTTCTGCAGGTCGACTCAAATCGCCGGAAGAATGGGCGGGGCTACTCAGCACACCTTTGATTCTGACATTGGGGAAATATCCTTATTTCTACATGGAAAATTATCAATTTACAAAATGGCAAATAACATGCAATTACATATCTTCCATGTCCCCAGTTTCCTGTCAGCTGACGTGTGTGACTGATGGTCTATCCTGTTGAAATAATGTATCTTTATTGAGTTCAACATTTCACCTGCACAACAAACACGTTGTAAATTTACAACAAAACACACTTTAATCAATGATGTAGTCTTTTTTTCAGCCCCTTACCTTATTTTTGATGTTATTGCTATTTTCCTACTTTTTTTCCTATTGTCTTACAGTATATGAAGTACTGTCTTTATTATTGTTATTGTTTTGTATGTAATTCATTTTTTTTTCCAAATAAACAATTCAAAAAGAAATACAGAACTACAATTTAGCGAGGATGTGCCATATTGTTATTGTTACTTGTCCATTATTATTTTGTTGTTATTTTTTGACATAGTGTGTTGATTGGCCTACCGGGGAAAATAAGACACTTGCTGTATTCCACGTGAAGGAGGCTTACAGAGCTTCAGCTCTGCCACCACTTGGCAGATCAGATCACAATCTGCTCTTCATTCAGCCTTGCTGCAAACAAAGAATCGCCGGGCCAATGTGGGTTATTTGGGCAAGGCTAATGAGTTAATCGTTTAACAACAGGTTTGACACATTGGGCAATGTCTGCACAGCCCCAGCCTGGACCGCCTCGTCCGTTTCTCCCGGAATATTGCAGCTTCCCTGAATCCACTCATTTGCACACCCATCACTGCTCCAACACCAACATCACCTGGGCCCCATCCCATGTCCTTCACAGCAGATTGATGTTCTTCTCTGACTTGGATGAGCCATGTGCTTATTTGAGGATTATGTTTTGATCTTAATTTAATTTTACCTTCCAAGTTCCAACTCCACTTAGAGACAAGCTTGAAGGGATGGGGACTGGGTCAAGAAGAACTGCCACATTAATTTAAAGTGGAACCTGGTAATCAGACAATTAGGTTTTTGTTGTTTTTTTCTGGTTGGTCAGTCTACATGTTTCCACAAGCACCATCCAACAAAATCGAATAGCAATCCTCATCATGCTCCAGACCTCATTTCATAATGGAGTGAGGGAATGTAGAGAAAAGTAAATGGGCCTTTTTCATTAAAGAGTGGAGAGGATACACCCTGCAGGCTTCTGTGGATTGAATTCTGTATGGGAGTTTGCATGTAATAGTCTCACCAGCTTCTTTGAACTTCTTTACCCTTGCCTACTTTAAGAGGCAATCCTTGTGTTTATCTGGTGCATTTTATCTTCAATTATTCAGGAAATTAAAGAAAGGCATAATCCAATTGGCCGTTTTTTGGGCACATCTGGCTCAGAAGGTGGTAACCGGAGGATTGCTAGTTCTATACCTTGCTCTACCTAGCTGAGTGTTGATGTGTCACCAAGCAAGACACCTCATCCTAACTGCTCTCGACGAGCTGCCTGTTGCCTTGCATGGTTGACACCGCCGTCGGTGTGTGAATTTGTGCATGACGACGGGTGAAGGTTGGCCAATATTGTAAAGCACTTTGAGTGGCCACTGGTTCGAAAAGTGCTATAAAATGTTTACCATTATATAATCATAATTGCTTAGTTAAATGTGACCCAATATGAAAAGATATAACGCGAGGTATACAAATCCTTTGTACAATACATGGCCAGTACGTCCATATTTCTGACATCAAGACACACGTGGAAGCCATCTCACAGTCTACTGTCTGACGGCAGCTGTCATGAAAGTATCCAGGGGCCCGAAATGATGGCCATAATATTCTTCTTGTGCTGCGAAAGCTGCTTTCTCCCACTTTTCATTCATAAAAAGGATAGAATAGAACTCACCACATCTGAAGTCCATGAAGTGCAAAGCGGCTTTCTGGATAAGGGACAAGAATATATTTTGAGTAACTGAATCTCAGGGAATGTTTGAGGTAAGTAATCCTTCAAAGGGCTTTTACTGCGAGAAGCACACAATGCATGAAGAAATGTAGACAGAACAAATCGATGACTCATACCTACAGAGCTTTATTTAGTTATTTACCTAAAATCATTTTATTAATCGAATATATTAACATATGGCCCAAAACTGTATGGCCCCAAACAATTGTTAACATGTTTTCATGGGTTTTTCGTTTTTACATACATATACAGACAGAAAGAGATGTAACTCTATTTTTTAAGCAAATCTACCTGAAGGTAAATCTTATAGTTACGATTTGGTGTGAGATGGATCCAAAAAGAGCCGAAGAGAGGAAGATATCAAATAAACCAATCAGGAAAGAGATGCCCAGATTGGTCATTATACATGAGCCAGGAATGGTCAAATCGAAATTGACACATTCAACTGGAAAGATATTCTTAAAGAGCATTTCACTCCTAAAGCCCTGAAGTGGCGAACCCTTTGTTCGCCATATTTATTCCTGAGGCAGAGATAGTCCGACACACATTTCTTGGGAAGCACGCACAGAGAGAGTTTAACTTGGTGTTGATTAATTTATTAAGCAATAACTCTGGTTGACTTTCCAGGAAATAACTAAACATAAAAACTCCAAACGATGTAACTGTTTGCGGCCAAAACAGGGTTCTTTGTATTGTACAAAAAGGGCTTTTCAATGTAGCCCTAAAATTATCTGTTGAATAATGCGTCCAATAATACGAAATAATGCGTCCAATAATACGAAATAATGCGGTCAGAAAACTGTTGGCTCTCTGCCTTCCAAACCTGAACAACAGTAATTAGCCTGGCCTATATGAGGGCCTCCAATAGGCTCCAGGTAGAGCGTGACACACCTATTTCCCCAGGTGACAAAACGGGCTAATCACCACATCATCACAAAATGCATAAATATACATATGAATGAAAATTGGATTAATATTTCATACACTTTATAATTCATAACTCATACTTTTAACCTTAGACTCAAAATATATTTACTTAAAAAAAATCAACACAAAAGACCTCTAAATGGCTCCAACAAGCCGTTTTAAAAGCACCTCATTAACTTTCATGCTTATTTTCACAATTGCATCAAGTGGGGACGAACACACCATTGCCAGTGTGTGAAAATCATTTTATGTTGGGCAGCTGTTATAGGCAGCATCATTTTATAGACAGTGCAGAAACTGCACTTGCATTGACATTGTGGCTGTAATTGTGTATCAAATGGTTCAAACCTATTTGAGGATTCCTAAAAGGAACTAAAATAGAGCCTTACTGCTGTGAATAAAATAGTTCTGTCCATCAGTCTATATTCAGTAATAGTTCACTTCAAAGATCAAAAATACCCACGTATACATAAACAAATGTGAGTTTCTCTATTTTAACCTTTGGGGGTATTGTGTAGGGGCCATCACGATGGGTGGGGGGGGCGGCGGCAAACCCGAGTACAAAGTAAACACCCAACATGCGTAATTCTCCCATTAGGTTCATTCCGAGAGAGAGCCTGAACACTAAAACACTCTTTGGACTCTCTTGGGGTTTTGCCCCTTCCTTCCTCTGACTGGACACGCTCAGGGAGGGCATGGGGGCTCAGTGCTGATGGGTGGACCCTAAGGAGGATTTCCAGCCCCGTGATTTGCTAATCGGGGGCTCCTTGTCATTCCCTCTAATCTTGGGTCTCGGTGGTGAAGTTTGGCCCAGCCCCTCTAGCCGGAGAAGGCTCACAGTGTTCCCATTGCGCTCCGTGCGTCTCGACCAAAGCCCGACTCCTTCACTCTGAAGGCACTGGAGAGGAGCTGAGGCCTGGAGCGGCTGAGAGAAGAGGCTTATCACATCCTTCTCCCTTATGGCTCTGTAGAACACTTTCCATCACACGTTGGGGATTGTGGAGGGACGTCGTTTAATCATCACCTGAAGTCGCCCGAAGTTTTGTTCACTTTTGTGGGCGACCATGGAGACGCCAAGGTGTTCCACCAGGTGGAAAACGAAAAAGGGGCTTCTGGACTCCACTGTGACCGCGTTCATCACTTTTACCCTGGTTCTACAGGCGAGCAGTGTCACAGCAGGTAAGGACACAGGAGGGTTTAATTTTTGTTTCAAGTGCATTGGACTGAACAAAACGAAGCATCTTTGCCAGCCGGAAAGATTTTTTGATGATGATGAGGATGGAAATACTTTGAATGAAACGCATCCGGCATTAGTTGGAGAACGTAGTTAGTCTTGTTCCGGAACCGAATCCCTAAAGACCCGTTTGGTCCGTGACCAGGCCCTCCTCCCCCGAGGCCACAAGATATAACTTTGTACCATGGTTCACATTTTTGTACCATGTTCACATTGACACCAACATTAACCGTTGGAGGAAAAGGGGGAAGAAACCTTTAAAGGTAGATTGCAAAAACTCTTGTTTAGTCCCGTGCACATATTCCGCTGTGACAAAACACCTTTATCTTAACATCAATGCGCTTTTACGCATGGATGCAGAGCAGCCTCCCTGGCAGTCCAAACGGTGCCTATTGAATTGAAATCATACGTTGCATGACACAACCTGAGACAGCCTATATGTCCCCCGTCCATGCTCGGTGTTTGTAAGTATAGTTAGGAGGGGGAAGTTGTGGTACTGGACGGCAGCCTCACAGTTTACTGAATAGTTATGCAGCCGGAGGAGACACTGCTCTACCCTGAGGACAAAGGAGAGCAGAGGTTTGATCAGGGGCTTCCGAGGGCCCCGCTCGTTTCTTAGTTTAATTAATTGAAATCCATTTATGCTTGGATTGTTTCTTAATAATATGCAGTTGACTATTATTAACCGCTCGTAGGCTGCTCGTCCCAAAGCATATGAGAAAAGTGACACTGGTGTACCAGTTGGAGTTTGCTTATCTTCATGGGCCTCAATACATGTGATCAGCTGGTTCCTGATCATTATGATAACAATGACAGGTGTTATAGTGTAATGCGACCACACATGCCTTTGATACATACAATTCGGTTGCATGTATCAATTTTTTTTTTTTCCACGCAGGAGCAATACTCGAAAGACTGTAGTGTCCGAACACATAGGGTCCATAGATACACAGAGAGGGACTGGGCGGTCAAATGCGTCATAGCTCTGCCAAAACCAGCACCCTTTCTCCACACTGCCCTAGTCCACACCTAAGCCCTAAACTTTTTGCCCGTGCAATCCCCCCCCCACAGACCCACCCTACCCCATCCATGAACAAATATTACCTGCAACTTTACCCAGACTGCTGTAAGTGACTTTGGTGGGCTGTAGGTCTCCCAGTAACAAGGCCACGCTGTTCCGAGCGCCGCTTCACCGTGCGGTGGGAGTGCTTCCTGTCTAAGTGCTGTGTGGCGGTTTGATGAGGGACCGCGTTGCACTTCCCTATTATTTTAGGAGTCTTCAAAGAGCGTTGCTTTAGTGTACGGCTGCAGCCAGAGCACCGAGTCACAGGGTTCACGGGGACACAGGTACACGTCAATGCCACCTCACAGTCATGTCATTGTTTGGTGCAAATCACCACTGCATCACAGATGAATAACTCAGTTATACAACGAGGATGATTGTTTATCCTTTATACATATAACAGTCCATAGCATAAACTCTTTGCACATTATCGTTATTATTTTCTCCCCCGATCCTCTACTCTATTATTCCATACTACACCAGTATGAGAGTAACCCCCCCATGCAAATAATGGGGTCTCTGTCAGGTGTTTCCCCTGCCTTGTTCCTGGAGCACAAAGCGTTTTGTGCGAGGGTGCCCTCCCCACATCCAGCAGTGTACAGACATGTCTGCTCAGCCCCCGGGGGCACCAGCTCAGATGTGCATTCCAGCAGACAAAGTTAGCATTTTCCTGCCAGAGTCCCTCTACCCCCCCTGCGCTCCAGAATATAGCAAACAGAGAGAGAGAGCGCCGAGCGGTGCCCCAGCCGCGGGACTGTTGTCCAGGTGGGTCCAAGCGCTCACAGATGTCTGGGATCTGTTATCTTTTAGTGTGGAGTCTTGAGTCATAATGAAATTCTCATTCTGTCAGTGAGGTTCTTAAGTTTTCGGGGGAAACAGGATTTCTTTGTTATCGAATTCTAAAAGCTGAGCCAGATCACAGTCTATCCACTGTTTCAAAGGTAGATTGTTGTATTTTCCTTTTCTTTCTTTGTTCATTTTACAGTGGAAGACTCTATGAGATGACATGATTGTATGTGTGCGGAAGGGGGAGGGGGGGGGGGGGGGGTATGCTTTGAAAACAGTCTAGGACTGAAGCTTTCTTCGATATAAAGCTGTCTTCTTTGAGCGTGGAGCGTGGAGGGAAAGATAGAGAGAGAGAGAGAGGGGGGGTTATCTTGACTGAAAATATTTATTTGAGTCTCCGGGTTCTGCAGGTGAAAAGGTCCTACTGCTTTTACCCAAGCCAGTTATCCTCCTACAGCCAGATCAGAGTAGGGGGGTTTCTAAATGTCTCTGTGGGCCGGGGGCAGGACAGTGACCCAGAGCCTGGCTTTCAGATTCTCTTTGGCATCCGTCCGCACAGTTGGGTTTTAAAAGCTTGTCTCTCATTATTCTCCTCCCATGAAACAAGATTGGAGGGGTGCCAGATCAACGGATCTCTGTTTTATTTTTCAACATGTCATTTAATATCCCAAACAGACTAAGAAACACCCACACCCACACAACCCCCCCCCCCCACGCACACACACACACACACACACACACACACACACACACACACACACACACACACACACACACACACACACACACACACACATAGACAAGCATAGTGCACACACTTGCATACACAGCCACACACACACACTCATTAAATCCCACACAATCCTCTCATGCAATGCCCCACAGGGGTGCTATCCCATTGGTTGGGTCTCCCTGTCACCATGTCCATCATCCCAGTCTCCGGATGGTCTGTGAGGGGAGAGAGAGATATGTGGCCCTGTTTGTCCAGGAACAACTCACACTGGCTCTTCAGTTGGACCCCTTTAAAGACTTCACACACTCATTTATCCCTTTCTAATGGGCCAGCCAGGATTTGCGTTGTTTTGGCACCTGTGTGTTATGAGCAGTACCCTGCCCTTAATTGTCCCATGAAGAGCATAGAGCAAGAGCCCCTAGATTGATCTAAAGGTGCCTCTGTAGAAACTGTCAAAGAGATGCTTAAATTCCTCCTCCGTTGGTAAACTGTAATGTCAAGCTTCAACAGGCCTTCCCTCTTGCAAATCCATGGGGTTGTGACCTTAGTATTAGCCCAGGGTCCAACTCTTTGGAATCTTTTGTTTTGCGTCTCTCCCCCCCCCCCTCTATTTCATAGGATGTTTCACACTTAATAGAGAGTGAGAGAGGCATTTGTCTGGAGGGATCAAAGCCTAAACATACTTTTGAATAACTTGGTAACAATATATGCTAGATGGATGCTATTAAAATTCATTATTGTTTAATGCCAGTAGTAAATATGTAAAACAATGACCTGTTTTTTCCAGCAAGACATTATCTCTTATATAAATACAAATAAATAAAGGATCATTGGTTTGGCCTTTCCCCTCCAAGTCTGGAATGGTTGTGCTATATTAGGTTAAGGTTATGATTCCTATGTGTAAAATAACTGAAGAAAAGTTTGTCATGAAAGCAACCCACAACAGCCAATCAAAACAGTGGCTTCAGAGCTGTCACTGGTCCGCTCTCGCCCTCCGACAGCCCGCTTATGCATTTTTTCTAACAGTAACATATTTAGGCGTAACTGCTTTCAACACTATGTTGCCCTGTAGCTGTTTTAAAGCAAGGTATTTTTGTTCCATTTCGTGAAGTGAGTCCCTGTTAAGAGCTCCAGTGCAGTGTGCTGTTGGTCCTGAAAGCCCTCCCCCCTACACAGACCCCCACTCTGAGGCTCGATGAGTTTTGGATTGACCAGCATGATACTATGACTTTCCCATGAGTCTTTTTCTCTATCTGTGGTTAAACGGGCTCCTTTTTAAGTAAAGTGCATCAGATTGGACAGCATCAGGGAACTGTGAGGGGCTATGGTGACCCGTTATCAGTGTAAACCTACCCAAGTGTTATGAGAATACTTGGCCTTGTCAGTAACACATTCTGCTCTTTGTTCAGCCTTGATGCTGATATTGCCTGCCTACATGAAGGTAGCCATGCACGGGATGCTAGGCAGCATTGAATGCTTTTTAAGCATACATTTTTTGTACGATTTTTGGAAATAATATAGTTTTTAGTCTCTTTGATGGGTTTGTTATGTTGTCAGTTCCCAACTAATACGATGTGTTTGTGTGTTCTCTAAATCTCTCCAACACATCAAATTAACTATTGAAATGCAAAATCTCACCTGACGACTAATAAGATAAATGATAATCTATTAATATACCTTTCCTTTAAGACACTTATATAATACACCCGATCTTACCATACATGTTTTTTTGTTTTTTTCTCTGCAGTGGATCCAGTCGATGTGCTCGAAGTATTAGAATTTCACAATACCCCCGAAGGAGTGAGTAAAACAACAGGATTCTGCGCAAACCGAAGAGCATCAAATCCGGACACAGCCTTCAGAATTGCCAAGCAGGCCCAGATCAGTGCCCCGACCAAGCAGTTCTTCCCAGGTAAGATGACACCATTCTGCCTTCAAAAACCCATTATGCATTGAATACCAGCAGGGTAACGGCCAAGACATGGGGCTATTTGGAATGTTTCAGTAGTTGTGACCATCAATCGTTTGCTAGCATAGCCATGACATTTGCGGAAGATCAGCTAAAACGTCATATGAATGACCAATTAGCGTTCATTCCCTTAGTCTTTTTCGGCCTGTGGACCAACACAAAGTAGCCCTTAACTTAAACAAATGCTGTGTTATTTCACTTGGAAGATGCTGTGCTTTCTTTGCCGAACAGTGTGTTAGTCATCTCAATGAGGAAAGCACAATGTATCTTTGATGTTTAAATGATTGCTCAAAGTAACTTTTGAGCAAGTCCAACCAGAGACAAAATGTATTCAGACCGATTGATGCACATTTTTCAAACAAACCCCCTCTCTGAATCCTGTGCCTGTGTGGCTGTGCAGGAGGTGTCTTCCCTGAGGACTTCTCCATCCTGACCACGCTGCGCGCCAAGGCTGGCCTCCAGTCCTTCCTCCTGTCCATCTACAATGAGCAGGGGGTCCAACAGCTGGGCATGGAGCTGGGTCGCTCCCCTGTCTTCCTGTACGAGGACCAGACCGGCAAGCCAGCCCCCGAAGACTACCCCCTGTTCCGCTCCCTCAACCTGGCCGATGGAAAGTAAGTCAGGTCAACACACACGTAAATGTTCTCTGTGTTGTCCCTCTTTTAAAACCAATGATCAATTCTTAAAACAAAGGAATTATATTGCTACAGAACGGGATGCATTGAGGAGGATGCAGTGGAAAGTTGAAAACCTCAGGGCATTAGTAAAAAGTCTCATCAGTTGACTTGACAGCGTGTTCCTCGCTGCACCACAGTGCTCGTCACGAGATCAACCCTCTCTGCGGGGGGTCTCCCAGGCGGCGGTGCAGGGGCTGAGAGGCAGATCAGAAGCAGAGCGACACGCTAGATTATCGGGGCGCAGCATGGCCGGGCATCCCGACCCTCGACATGAACTCACTGCCTCTGTTATTTTAGAGCCGGGGAGTTTGGATCGGAGCGCATGCTAGAGTGCTTCCTTATCTTCCCCTCTTGGGTTACCTGGGATCACCCGCACCCAAACGTTGTTATCATCCCAGCCTCTCTAACGTTTGGCAGATCACAGAGTCCTTGGTGGAGAGAAGCGTCTTACTGTGGTATAGAGACACATAGAGATTTGAAGTAGAGGTAGTATTGTGTCTCATCTGCCACATTGTGTTTTTTCGTTGGCTGTTTGTTTTCTTAGCTTGTAGAGGAAGTTTGGCGTTTTATGACCCTAAATCTGATTGAACGTATAAGCGGTTATCATAGCTCACAGAGAGAGCTATGGAATCCTTCCAATCTCCTAATTCAGGCCTGTGTTTTCAGGTTCAAGGTTTCTTTTGTCTTGTTCACTCATACAAGATGAACTCTGAGAAAGAGGGGCAACAAGAGATTTAAAGACGAATTCATCGAGCAGACTTCAGCCGGTCTTGGGGTGCACTGCGTGAAGCACATTGTTCAATGAATACCAAAGTTCTTTTATCTCCGTTTTTCTTGCGCTTTTCTAGCATTGGAGGTAGCCAGGCTCAGTGGCTTGTCTAAAACCCTCCATGGCTGTGGATAATTTGTCATTGTTCATAAGAAACTCTTCCTAAGCTCTAACAGAGAGGCATAATCATTCTCTTACTGTTTGGGAATGCCCACAATTGAATGTAATGCAATAAGAACGTACTGCTGTATACTGTTGACAAGCTGTTACACTTAAAGATTTGATTTGAGATATTTCAAAACTTGTTCATGCTTACTCTTTCATTTGGTTATTTGCATGTAATCAACATTTCATACCTGTTGAATTGCTTCATATAGAACATGGGAATTTGCAATATATTAGAAAAAGCTGTGCAACTGTGCCAACGACTTACCTAACCTCATTATCCATCTTTACACGAAATGATCGAGTAATTACCATAAAGTATCTTCACTAACATTGTGCTCTTGAGCCAAAGCGTTTGCCAGGTCTCATCTTCCACCCCTGAACAATGTTTTGACTGTGCGCCTCCTGCCACAGCAGACCAGGCCTTCCTGTATCCTGACACACACTTTTCACAATGTTCACCATGTCTGTCATGCCGAGTAACCCAGAAACAGGATTAAGTTTGGGGTTTAATGAGTGTAATCCCGTGTTAAAGAGGGCCAAAGTGTGGGGGTAAGAATGTGGTCTATGCGGATGCCTGGTATGCAATAGCCCCTCATGTACCACAGCAAAAGAGAAGGAAAAGAAAAGGAAAGGAGGTGTGTTCTCACGTGTGACCCTGATTAACCCACTTCGTATCCATTGGCAGAATTTGATCTAAGGATACCATAAAGTTAAACACGATTCTTGGGTGAGAATCCTGCTCAGTAATGTCATGGCAAAGCATCGAGTGTGGTCACATACAGGGGCAGAGGGCAGTCTCCCTGAGCCTGACTGTGATTGAGGTCTACACAAATACACTAGAATTTAAAGCTGCTACAGGTAATATTTGAAAGTTGTAAAGAGAGTGAGCAGGGCATTTTGAACAAAACATCCAACTCTCCTGCCTCAACCCTCTTGACTGTTGTTCGCCATTGAGAAGGGTTTCATTCACACACCTGTGATAATGATTTATATATGCATGTGATTGACAGGCAATGCGGATTCCCTGAACAATCAGGGAAGAAATGCACTGATTGATGATTGATCAGAAATTAGAGAAAGGTCTAAAATCGGAATGGTCTCGCTTTATCAGCATTTCACTCAAAAAGCTAATATCTTTTTTGTGTTTGTGTTAATCTTTGCAAGGTGGCACCGCATTGCTATCAGTGTGGAGAAGAAGACTATCACCATCATTGTGGACTGTAAAAAGAAGATCACCAAGACGCTAGCCCGGAGCGACCATGGCACCATCGACACCAACGGCATCACTGTGTTCGGTACCAGGCTCCTGGACGAGGACGTCTTCCAGGTAAAGACAAATGCTATCATTTAATGCTAAGCTAATGGCATATTTTTTGCTTTTGGGGGGAAATTCGATGCTATTTGTATGTGACAAAAAAGGAAAGTAATGTCTTAGTAAAAACGGTATAAGTTGTCTGTTAGCAATTTGCCCTACCTTGAGCTCAATGCTCACTCATAGACTGAGCTGGTAGGATTTAGATTGAGAGTCCTGGTGAGGCACTTCAAAGGCGGAAACCTCCAGGAAATGAAAAACTTCATGGGAAAATTATTTTGGATATCTAAAAGGCTTTAACTGTAAGAGAACCCCCGGTTTCCGCCGGAATTTGAACACTTTGATATATATAAAAAAGGGTTTTGGGCTGAGAGTTCTATTAAGGAGGGGGGCGTGCTAACCCCATGGTCATTGATGAGGGATATGATGAGCGATGTTTTATATGAAAGGATTCATATTATCATAGTGTTCCATTAGATGATAATAGTAAAATAGGAAACAACCTGAGCCTGTAGTCATAACATTTAACCTGTACACTATTCCTTTAGGACTGGGTTTGTATTGCTTCTGTAGTTGAATACATCTTGGATACATTATCGGACATAGTGGCTGCTCCTATTGACCGTAGGGAGAATGTGTAAAAACCAAGATGCTGAGAATCAAGAACAGAAGCCCTTTGACACATCCTGCTCTTAAACGTGTTTCGGATGGAGACACGGCTGGACATTTATTTTGAAGAACTACACCATTTTAATCAAGTTCACACATTTCTGTGTAGCCTATGTTTCAGACCTCCCCTTTGTGCATTATTTTCAACTTTTCTTCTACAAAGATCAACATGGCCTAATATTTGTCCCTACATCCTGCTTCTTCCTTTGTTGGAGTGCTTACCTTGTAATTACTGACAATTAGCCCTCACTCAACCCTTTAGCCTACTGTTATTGTTACTATTATTGATGCTATACAGAACATTCAATGAGCCTTGGATTTACGCTAATGAATATTAGCATGTGCTAAGAACAGAAGGCCTTAACGTCTTTAATTTCCTAACCTATATTCTCTTTCTTGGTGATTGCCATGGAAGCTTTAATGAGGTTATATGGACTTAAAAATATATGTTTGTAATTTAAACATTGAATCCTTTGGTTGGTCCTGTATATTATTTTTTGTGCCTCTGTCACTTAATTCCTAATCAGCCTTAGCATCATCAGCTTAACCAATTTGTTTGAGGTTTCTGTGACCGATACTCTTCTTCTGCTAGGCTTTTTTCCTGTTGCATTGGTACAAAGGCCTACGTTTAACGACAAACTAAGGCAACAATTAGGGCTCCCACGGTAAACATCTGTTGGAGGACATATAGGAGGAAGACCGATCGACCACCAACGTGGTATATAGGTACACATAGATCCTGAAGGCCTGAGCCCTTAATCTTCTCAACCTATTTAGGCTGATGAAATTAGGTAATATGGTACTTTATTAATCCTAGATAATGAAATTCTGGGTTTGCTGCAGACAGTGGTATAAAAAGGTATAGGCTACAAATATATTATCTGATATAATATCATATAGTAGGATTGGAGATACAGTAAGATTGGCTTCAAGCCTACAAGCAAGCAAGAAATCGGATTAAACTGGAGTAAATATGAGACAATGAGAGATTTTCTTCGTTTGAGATACATGAGCACATCGCCTTTAGGTTATTGAGAAGTGTAAAGGTCACTTGATGTGTGTTTACTTGTGAGAGAGAGAGTGTGGGTTTTGCGGCGGTGAATGGCGGGAATGACCATTCCTGACCCGGCGTTATCCTCCTCCCACTGGACTTTGACTGATTGGGTGCATTTCTGCTGCTGGTATTGATACAGCCCACTTCCCACTGAGCCCTGTCAACGCCATGGGGACACTGCGCTCTCATCAAATACTTAATCTCTAAAGCTGACGTTGGCTTTATTTATATGTTGGCTCATATGATTTTTTTTAGGATCCATCA
>NC_082404.1:3429218-3479218 GCF_031168955.1 Gadus macrocephalus | reverse complement strand
TAAAGCTGGGGTCAAGGTGGAGGACTTAAGCTCCCCAGATCCCAAAGGAACTAGTTTCCAAAGTTGTTTCAAGTAATTGCCGTAACATTTGAATAGTTTTACTTTTTCACATCTTGGAGATAACAAACAAACGGAACAAACGGAAGTTCCTCTCTATCTGTCCGTCTGTCTTTTTGTGTTGTGAGGTGTGTCTTGAATTTGCGATTGGCTTTGTGTTGTCCCATCTTCTAACAAAACAATATTTATTTTCTTGATTAAGAGAAATAAACTGTGTAGTCTTGTCCAAATAGGAAATTATTCAAAGAAACATACACTGTTTAACTGCGGGGCTGGTGCCAGTCTCCCCAGGGACTCTAGGCCCAGTGTGGAGAGACCCGGCCCGGGTCCACCTGTTAACGTGTGTGTTGTACAATGAGGTAGTACATGTCAATTTAGTTCAGAGAGAGTATGGATCTTTCTCTCTCCATCTCCCTCTCGCTCTCTCTCTCTGTCTCTTGCTCTCTCGCTCTCTCCATCTCCCCATCTATCTCCCTAGCTTTCTCTCTCCCTCTCTCTTTCTATAACATAAGAAATATTAAAGAGCAATATTCTCACCATCAGCGGTGAGTTGAGCAGTGTCCAACACAACGGGCACCTGTGTTGCACATCAGGTGTTGATTGACAGGTATAGCTTTTAAGAATGCCTACGCTCATGTGACCTACACTCTACTACGATGTGTGTTGGCTCATGTTACATTAGATGGCAAGAATTCCTTTAGGGCCTGCTTCGACACACACAAACACACACACACACGCACGCACACACACACACACACACACACACACACACACACACACACACACACTCACACGCACACACACACACACACACACAGACACACACACACACACAAAGACACACACACAGACACAAACACAGACACACACTTAAAATCAAAAGTCAACACACATTCTCAGCAAGTTGCCACCTGCCTCTTTTCCACTGGCGTTTTCTCTGCCAGTGTTCAGCTCCCGGGCGTCTGGAATCTATCCTGACATGGACAGGTCTCTGCAGAGACAGGGGGGCATCTCCCTCAAAGCCATCTACACAGAACCCACAAGTTAACCCAGACAAAGAGTTCATCATCCGCCAAGCCACTTATCAGGGCTCTTTTCTTGAGCAGTTCTCAAGGAGATTGGCATCATAATGAAGCCATAGAACCCCCCTTAGGGACAGAACCCAGTCCCCAGGCCACAAACGTTTGGCTCAGCTGTGGTGTGTCCCCTGCTCGGTCCCACTCTGACCGCAGGCATGCTACTACACTTCTGACTCCTTGTTCAGCGTCAGGAGCATGTTGCCTCAGACCCGTGGCTGATATGAGAAACCTACCGTTGATCAGGATACACTGACCTCCGTCTGACCTTCAATGATCTGGACAAAGCTGTATGCATGATTTGTGCAGGATTGTTGTTTTTTTGGTCTGCAGGATCTGTGTTTTATCTCCTTGTTTTCAGTCTTCTATTGTAACAACGTGAGGGTGAACAAACCGTGTTGCGCTGCAGACCAAGCCATGTCATCATGATAACAAGTCAACAGCCAAGTTCGGGACATGATGTCAGTCTTTGCTGCCCTCAACCACACTGAGCACCATTAACGCTGAGTGTTATTTAGGATAGCAGTAAAGTATCCTGGTATCAGGACATCTTTGACCATTAAAACAATATTTAAAAGATGTAATAGGACTCTATCTGATGTTTCCAAATTTAGCACTTTAATTGGATGTACTTGTAAAACATCTAAATATCCATCTCATGGTTTGGAAAATGGCCAATATAGAAAGAGTCAAAGAATACCGCTCTCAAATTCTTCAAATGTCCTCCTTATTCTAAAGAGACCATTGAAGGAGGTTGCATCTCTGCATCCATCACCTCATCCTGTCTGTCTTTGATAGTGGTGCTGTCATTGTGGTTGGAAGATCGGAAACTGCTGTTGTCATAAATCAGACGCTGGTGTTTTACTGCCGTTTGGTTACCACATGTTTGCCAGGTGTTGCTTTTGTTTCAATGCTACATGCTTGTTTGATTGACCCAGTTAGCTCCAGTCCGCACCATTATAATATAGCCTGGCCTGATGTCTGGATTCCCCCCAATCTGCATCACTGTAGTGTGTGTGTTTGAGTGTGTGTGTGTGTGTGTGTGTGTGTGTGTGTGTGTGTGTGTGTGTGTGTGTGTGTGTGTGTGTGTGTGTGTGTGTGTGTGTGTGTGTGTGTGTGTGTGTGTGTGTGTGTGTGTGTGAGTGTGTGTGTGTGTGTGTGTGTGTGTTTGAGTGTGTGTTTGAGTGTGTGTGTGTGTGTGTGTGTGTATGTGTGTGTGTGTGTGTGTGTGTGTGTGTGTGTGTGTGTGTGTGTGTGTGTGGACAGCACCCACACATGCACGCAGTGTATGGAACAGGAACTGGAACAGTGAGACAGCATCTGCTTTTTATTCAGTATAAAGGGCGACAAGATGAGACGTGAGATGAAAGTTGACCGTACACCCTGTATATCTGTGTCTCTGAGGCTGTTCCTCTGAAAGAAGCTAGAGAAGTAGTATAGTATCGTACAGTGTGCTAAATGAAACAATATGTATTGTAATAGGCGATGGGTCTCAGTTTAACCGATTTTCTAACGTTACTTTCTATTCTCTCCTTGCGTGTGTATAGGGTGACATCCAGCAGTTACTGATTGTGCCTGACCCCAAGGCAGCTTTTGACTACTGTGAACATTACAGCCCAGACTGTGACACCCCTCATGGACAACGCCTGCAGGCCCAGCAACCAGAGGATGAGGTCAGTACACCCCTACAGCCTGTTGTGGTATCTTCCACCATACAGAATGGCCGTAACACAATGGTGGACTTTTTTGCAAATCTATCTTTTTGAAAATAAAGTAGGAAAGGGTTTGTTAGTAATGTACAGGAGTTTTTTAGTTTATAATTTTGGTCAAAAAGGTATTTTCCAAGGGCATAATTGGCCTGCCTTACTCTACAAAAAGACTGGTAGTGTAGTAGCATGTTCATCTGGCCTGTTTGGTTGAGTGACCGAGGGCATCTCAGGGGAAATACCTGCCATTCCTCTGTGTCCGTCCAATTTGGACATTCTTTCGACTTGTTCCACCACCATGGGTTCTAGACCCGTACCCGATTTTTCAATACGACCTAGAAATCTAGCTGCCCTTATCGTGTTAATGTTAGGGGAAAACATTGTCATTGCTAAAGGTAGAATAATAGCATCAATCTAAAAGGTGAGCTGTCATGCTTAGCTATTTTATAGAATAAGAGAGTTCTGCCTCATTTACAGGTGCATAAATTGTGGTTCCACATAAAAGTCGACATTTTCCCAATCAGACCAATGGAGAATGCAAATCCTGGACCAGTGACAACAATGTTGGAACCTAGTTGTTGTGGCAGACCTATCTTATATAAATATAGTATAAAATATTGATTA
The DNA here is from genome assembly GCF_031168955.1 of Gadus macrocephalus. Classification (NCBI taxonomy): domain Eukaryota; kingdom Metazoa; phylum Chordata; class Actinopteri; order Gadiformes; family Gadidae; genus Gadus; species Gadus macrocephalus. Next base: position 3,475,755 of record NC_082404.1, on the reverse strand, counting down.
AAGCAGTACAGTATCTCTTGAATCTGCTCTTATAGTAGTCCATATACCTTTGAGGGCTAGGTCAGTGGATAGGAACCAGTTATTTCCCACCTTGAGTCTATTTCGTGCTCTCTCACTCCTTCTGTTCAGTTTGTCTTTCACCTACACAAAGACGCAGACTAAAGAACTATTGACATCATCTGTTTGTCCTGGGATTCTGACCCTCTTTAAATATCTTAACGACAATAGACAAGGGGGAGCAGCATATAAACCCACGGTGGATAACATAATTCTGTGCTAATCTACAGATTATTAACTCATTTGAAATGGCTCACGCATGGAAGTATGAGCACTCCTCACTTCAGGTCAAACAAAAATGCCTGACTTCTTCTGTAGGAATTGATTAGCATGATCGAGTGTGGAGAACAAAGTCAACAGGAAACAAGTTGAGGCTAAATTATTACATGGAGCATAGAATATTAATAAAATGCTTTCCCCTTCATTGTTCTACATCGAGGTAACCTTTCAAAGTAGCAGCTTTATATCCTCCTTAAATGCTACATACAGTAGAAATTTACTTTCTTTGCAAAAACTCCACATCATGTAACCACCTGACAACTATAATTTACTAGATAGCAATTAGAAAGTTTAGTGACGATATACCCCTAAAGGCATCTGGTAATTTTGTTTCCTGGATCTTTTTTATGAGCTTTTACCCATCCCAGCTGTTTACGTGTCTGTACGCCCCTACCCTTATGACACTGAGCTCTACTATTATTGTTTGTTTTTCTATTTACTAAGATGAATAACACATTCCTGCCTCATACAATGCTAAGCAAACATTATTTTTGAAGTTCTATTTCCTGAATTCATCAATTAACAAAAACATGATTATATTTCAAGGTACTGTATATACATTTATATATACATATATATGTATGCTGTATACATTTATATTTATCATGGTTATTTGCATTTACTTTTTTTCTAGAAAAAAAAGGTAATATACTCGGTTAATATATGGATGGTATATTTATATATCGTTTTGCTTTCATAAAAGAGTGTGATGCTAATGCTAATCCTAACACTAAAACTCTCTCTCCCTTTCTCCATCCTAATCTCGTCTCTCTCTCTCTGTATATCATAATATCTCTCTCTCTCTCTCTCTCTCTCTCTCTCTCTCTCGCTCTCTCTCTCTCGCTCTCTCTCTCTCGCTCTCTCTCTCCCTTTTTCTCCCTTATTCTCTTTCTCCTTTCTTTTTTTCTCTCACTCATTCCCTCTGTCACAACATCTCTCTTCTTTGCTTTATATTTCTCTCTCCCTCTCTTCCTCTGTCATAATCTCTCTGTCCCTATCTCTGAAACACCTCCAGTACACTACTGATGACTTAGACTATAGTCAGTTCTATGATTACGCTGAGGGAGCGACAGACAGTGTTCCAGCGGAAGAGTATTCTGAACCTCAGGTAAACCAGAAAAACATCACCGTTATCTCTGTAATTGTCTTGCTTCTCCGTTTTGTCTTTCCTGCACCCTGTGTGTGTGTTTGTGTCTGCTGTCGTTTTTACCCTTGTCTGTGGTTTTGACTGAGGTTTTTACATCTCGGCATGTCTTTTGGACTGATGCATTAACACAGAAATGATCCAATGTTTTATTTGTAGCACAGGAACAATGTTGTGGTGCAAAAGTTCTTAAGAGCTGCTGAATTGTAACCCTTATCAATATGTGGTGTTTGCATCCGTCCCAGACGGACCCTTTTTTACGTTCTTCTTCCATTTGTGTATCTCTGTGACGTCATTTCCACAATGAAAATGTTTCATGTCTCTCTTGATTCTTTTGTCACCAAACACCTCTTCCAGAGAACCAAACGTAGTGTCTCCATGAGAAAGAAGAGGACCAGAAAGTCCCTCAGTAAAACTAAGGCTAAGCCCCTTAAGTTCTTGGCCGCCAAAAAAACGCCAGCTAAAAAGTTTGCCGTTAAGAAGAAGCAGCAGATGCCTGGCTTCCAGGCCACAGCACCAGACCGACACAGAGGCAATTTTAGGGTAAAAGTACTAGTAAAGAAAAGCCCTGAACCCATCAAGATCTTCCTGCCCTCAGACTCCTCAAAAAGGCAGGAAAATCTCTGATGCTAGGCTAAGAGAAAGCTAACCCTGTCTCTGTAGAATTAGCAAATCCGTAGCTAGTCGGAAGGACCCCTGCCCCACTCAGCGAGAAACCTGTTATTTTCTTCTTTTGCTTTCTTGTTAATACTTTCGTTCTTTCTTCTTTCCCTTTCTCCCCCACACGACTCAGCTAAACAATGTAGAAGGCGACTACTTTACAGATACTGAGCATGACTATGGAACTGTAGATGGTACACAAACTCAGTCTCCAATTTCCTCAACTGGACCAAATGAGGTAATTCCTTCCATCTTTTACGCACAGCTGCTTTAAACTAAAACAAAGAAAGGTAATGAGTTTGATTGAGGGACAGTGGGCCAGGAAGATGACCCAAGGAAGTGCCTGGTAGGAAATGACACAACAAGTCCAAACACTTTGTGCTGTTCTGATTTTGCCCATGGCAAGGTTTCTATGGAGACAGAACGGTCACGTTAAATGTCAAAAAGCCACCATTCAATTGCACTGTTACACAGACCATCTGCTTTTTTATTCCATCCTGCACAAGGAATGTGGATAAAACAATCTTAATTATCTATTTTTCTCTTAAATATAACTGTAATATTCTGTTGTATAATTGAGCAAACTCTTTTATTTTCCCCAATTCTCCCATTATTCATTATGCATATTTATTGTGTAAATGAAATGCAGACTGAAAAACAGTTTTTTTCTATACCTATAGTTTTGCATTTACAATGCGAGTCAAGTACGAGTTAGGTCTTCACTCGTCTACGTCATCTGAGGCAAAGTGTTAATGAGCTGCAATGAGCAGCTTTCAGCAGCAACGTAAAAGAGTAAATTGTACACACAAATTATGCTTGTGACTTCCAGATTGACATTTTATGTGGGCCAATAAGAAAAGGCAATGGTGGTCTTTCAGTGCAATTGATTGGTTGGTTTGGCTTGTTGTGGGATCACAGCAACCCTCTTAATCCCCATGGTTCTGTCACAAAAAATAATTTGCCAACTTTTGATCAGTAGTTTTATAGAAACTTTTATTCTAACTATGATCATTGGCAAACCCTCTCCTCACAGTTTATTGTACACACATTTTTTGCTTCGGATGTGATTACAAAGGATACACAAGGCAACGGTAAACACATGGACCACTGCCCACCGTCTGTTTAATAATACACCCAACAATTATTACTCTTTAAAAGTATTAAAGAAACATGATTGGGTCTGAAATTATGGCTTTTATATTATGTACAGAGAGTACCCTTGTAACTCATTTTAGTGCCTGTTGCACTAAAATGGTATGATCCGTTTATCATTTGGGGGGAAAAAACGGTACCATCTTATCTTGGCTACCTCCCTGAAGTGTACAAAAGTGTAAAAAATGATACCATCTTATCTTGGCTACCACTCTGAAGTGTACTTTATTTGTTCTTTGAATGTCATTGAATCATATTATTGATCATGGTGCACATCAATGTGTTGGAAGACACCAACAAATGTATTTTAATGACATACAATCCAAAGCATACATGATTATATGCCATCTCTCCAATTTGTTTGATGAAAACAAATTTTGTTTAACGCTGAAGGTAACACCTTATTTATTTATTGTTGTTGATAAAACATGCCTTTCTTAGAATCTGGAAAAAAATCTTTTGTTTTTATTCATGAAGGGAAAAGCAATTTAGTACAACTCTCATCAAATTAATCATTCCATTGATCATTTCCATTTGATTAAAGACTAACCAAACACTAAAATCAACTAATTTGAGGCTGAACTTATTGCACAACTGATTGGCCAAAAATCCTAAATGACAGTGATGTCAATCACCATGCAACCTATGGCAAATGACATCACCTGGCTCCACTTTGAGCCAATCTGAATCTGCAATCACCTGTGTTCCTCCAGGGACAGCACTGTACCTGCGGTACGACTTTAATGTTTGGTTAATCGTAGAGTACTTGCTCAGTAAGATATTGTACACATTTATCCATCAATTCTAACATACTGCACGGAACCAAAGTGCAAACAGAGTGATGATGTGTTGGTGAATAAATAAGGTGTTACCCACATACCATGCTGAGGGACACTGCTGCACCTATTGCAATTTGTCCAGGCTTTGACAACATTGGCAGCAGGTGTGAGTATTGACTTCAGCAGCTTCACTAATATCCCTATCTCCCCCCATACCCCCGCTTCATTAACAACAATGTAAAGGCTGTGGAGGAGAAGGAGGAGGCGGATGAGGAGGTGGGGGTCGCCGCAGGTGGTGACCTTTACACCGAGGCAATCCCCGACCCCTACCGGGAGCCCACCGTTACCCCGGAGCCGGGGAATGCAGAGGAGGCGTACGACTTTAAACAGTACGACCTCAAGGAGTACGACCTGGGCGGGGCCGACAGGAAGGTTTATGATTACGGGGCTTATGACGAGTACGGCACTGCAGCGCTGCCCGACCCCGATGAGGTGGGGCCTGGGGTCGCCGCGGAGACCGACGTCTCGGAGAGCGCCGTAAGTATGGCGGCAGACATGCACGTCGCCCCCCCCCCGACATCCCCCCCCACGCCTCTTGAACCGCGTCTCACCGGAGGCATACGGCGGAGAAGGACTTGTGTGTGCGTTGGCATGTACTGGTGTTTTGACGTGTGGACCTTCACTTAATACGGTTCCGTAACGATTCCGTCAGGGCTGACTTTTCTTCCAATCTTTCTTCCAATCGCGTTGGTGCAACCGGTTTCCTGCTTGGCATGGGGTGATGGCTCATTGTCATGTTCTTTGAGGGGTCTGCACATTGGCTCTGTTTTGAGTGCCCCGGTGTGATGGTTGAACATACTCTGCTAGTGCTGCTCGTACGCACGACACCCAGGTCGGAGCTCTCCTCTACCCCGATTGCTTCCATCACTCATCTCCCTGCATCCTCACAGAGCCAGCCGCCACTGTTAGTGAGAGCATCATTTCAAGCAGTAGAGCCACCTCACCAGACAGTTCACCGAAATAACAAAGGCAGCTGTCTACACATCGTGCACCCAATGTCAACATACGTGCACTCACACATACAAGCACACACATGCACACAAACACATCCTACCCATGGCTCAGTCGAAACAGTCAACCATAGTTCCAACTCCAGTCCAAGGTTAATTTCCTGTAGATAACGCGCACTTGGGAATTGTCGCCGTCTCTGTTAAATAACTTCACACAAACTGTACCCTCAATGTTCACCTTTGTTTGATTTGTTATGACTTTTATTAGTTTAACATGAAAGAAAATGAATGTCATCCTTTTGTGATCGTTATCGTAAGATTTCGCATGTCAAACCGATCCGCCTAAAGCCGCCTTTCGGTCGTTCAGCCCGAGAAACACGCCAGAACCTCCCCGCCCAACGGAAGGCAATGACATCACTGTTCCATCTCAAGCATGCTCCTCCATAGCAACGGCCCATCTCCTCACCTTCTCACCATCACTAACTCTTTCATCTCGGGTTGGGACTGCACCTGTGTGCGCTCTTATTCTGAAAGAGCCCTCTGTACCAGAGAGCGTGACCAATGAGGACAAGGTTGTGTAAAGCAGTGGAGCTGTTTCTAGGAACCCCAACTTCCAGGATTCTGAATTATATAAGGGCTCAAGGCAAGAAATGCCCCAGAAAGTACAATTTAAAATGTACTGCCCAAAATATTAAAACTGAAAATGTTTAATTTTAGATTACTATACTGGATATATTGGTATCAGAACAGTACAATCAACATTGAATCCTGCAGAAAATGCAATACTTTCACTTTACAAGCAGACACAAAGGTCAAACAGATTCCCTGAGAACAAGTCCTTAAAGTTTGTCCTCTTTGTCCATTTCTGGTGCAGTGTTCTTTCATGTTTCTTCCTTTTTCTTATTCACCTTTTCTCTGAAATGGTGGTCCTCATTCGTCCTCATGGCCTCTGCTGGCCCCTTCCCGCTGGGAGACGAGGCTGACGGCTTTGCTCTGTGCAGGTGGCCGGTGCCGGAGGAGTCCTCGGACCCAAGGGAGAGAAGGGCGATCCGGCCGTCATCGAACCTGTGAGCTTTTTACACAGCATCACGCTTTTTGTGTCCGGCCAAAATTTGTTCCAAAAATAGAATGTTCCCTTTGGTCTCGTAGTCTCATCTTTTTTTTAAGGGAAGCAGTCTATTATATTCTGAATGACGAAATAGTATAATAAATATTTGATTCTAAATATATGTAAAGAAAAACATGATGACATTGATAGGTGCTTTATCAATTAACGTGTGTGTGTGTGTGTGTGTGTGTGTGTGTGTGTGTGTGTGTGTGTGTGTGTGTGTGTGTGTACTTTTCAAGGGCATGTTGATTGAGGGACCCCCAGGACCCGCTGGCCCAGCTGTAAGTCTGAAATACTTTTTGTTCAATAAAAATCCTTTACAAAAGTAAATGCCTATATACTGAATGTGTAAGAATATATGTATAGAAGTTTATATGTACACGCATGCAGTCAATCTACACTCTTTTTTACTTTGGGGTGTTGGCATAATTGAGGTCTGATGGTCTGCGTCTCTGTAGGGTCTTCCAGGACCTTCAGGATTACAAGGACCACCAGGCACTGCTGGAGATCCAGGAGACAGGGTGAGTCTACCTACACACATACTCTAATGTACTGGCTAGTGTTACACTAGCCAGTCAGAGGGAGTCCATCACACTGTTTCATTTATTACAATAGGAGACAATGGATGCTGTTTGTTTGTTTGTATGTGTGTGTGTGTGTGTGTGTGTGTGTGTGTGTGTGTGTGTGTGTGTGTGTGTGTGTGTGTGTGTGTGTGTGTGTGTGTGTGTGTGTGTGTGTGCGTGTGTGTGTGTGTGTGTGTGTGTGTGTGTGTGTGTGTGTGTGTGTGTGTGTGTGTGTGTGTTTATTTAGATCACAAAAAATCTGTGAATGTGTATATATGTGTGAGACAGTGAGTAAGAGGATGGTGTATGCTTGTGTGTTTGCATCAGGAGAGTGTATCAGAGTGTAGGTCCAGTAGGTCAGATATTGTGTGCGGTGCAGAGAGCTGCCACGTGTAAGGGCCCTCTGTTGACCCATGAACAAATGCAGACCTCCATTCTTTATTTTGTCCAACCATCCATCCATACTTTGTTCTTTACCTACTTATCTTGGTCTTCTCCACACACCACACACCAGACACACACACACACACACACACACACACACACACACACACACACACACACACACACACACACACACACACACACACACACACACACACACACACACACACACACATACACATACAAAAACACACACACTGACAGCCAGGGAAGTGGATGTTAGTTTTGGATATGGCACAGTTGTAGGTCTTACAGAGACACAGGGCCATTCTGTGTGTGTGTGAGTGATCGTGTGTGTGTGTGTGTGTGTGTGTGTGTGTGTGTGTGTGTGTGTGTGTGTGTGTGTGTGTGTGTGTGTGTGTGTGTGTGTCAGACACACACAGACACATAGTATTGCAAGCACACATGCTTGTAATACATAGACAAACATACACAAAAAACTGATATACACACAATTCTTGTCATTAGATTGTAGGCTTTATTGTGTATAGTTTGGAGTGTAGAATGGTCGATGTTGAGTATGTGCGTGTGTGTCAGTGTGTGCGGATGTGTGTGTATGTATTTGTGTGTGTCTATGCGTGTGTGTGTGTGTGTGTGTGTGTGTGTGTGTGTGCTTCTGTGTGTATGTGTGTGTGTGCGTATGTGTGTTGAGAGTGTCTGTTTAGATTACCGTTAGTCACAAAGGACAATGTGACCACGACTGCTTGAGTGAGTTTCCAACGACATGATTAAGACTAAATGTGTTCTTGTTCTGGCTGATGTTTAAACACTACACAACAAAGTACAAGGGAAGCAAATCATTTGATAATGCGACTAGATTGGAAGGCGACACTTACTGTCTGAATTATCCTTGACCATAAACAACAAAGCCAGCATGGCAAGAATAAAAACACGCCACAACTTTCCCTGGCAAACCGGAAAATTCCAACCTAAAAGAATGAATAAAGATTTATGGAACTTAACATTAAATTATAATGTTATTTTAAAACAGTGAAGCCCCATACGACATTTCATTCGGGTGATTTTGGTGAGAATTTGATACTTTAAATAGTGTTTGTTTTATATTCATAGCATTAGGGTGAAGCTATGATGCTCCTTCTTTTCCAGGGACAGGTCAGACTATTTTGGGCTTAGGTTTGAATGGTCATTCATTGACCTTAAAGCCAGAGTTGTACCAATAGAAGGACTCTTCCATTAAAGAGGGAGCCAGAACCAGAGGAAACATAGGGTGTCTCTGTGTGTGGGTGTTTGTGTGTGTTTGTGTGTTTGTGCATATCTATTCCAGTGTGCTACTACAAATACCGAACATTTACTCACTTGGAAAGTGACTTTGAGTGTATGTTTGTTGTCTACGTGTGTTTGGAAACTAGGTTCTAATGTTCATTCCAAAGGCCTGATTTTCTTGCTCCCGGTTTGGTCTAATACTATCAGTTGGCTGATAGTATTAGACCATATTTGGTAATCGAAAAATATATTATTTTGGCGCGTAACATGTTTTGGATATGGAAAACAAAACAAAACATAGTACATGATTTAGAAGTTACTTACTGTTCTAGTAAGAAAGGATGTCACGCCTTTCCTGATTATCGTTTCTCTTCTACTTGGCCTGTCTCCCTCTCTCTCTCTCTCTCTCTCTCTCTCTCTCTCTCTCTCTCTCTCTCTCTCTCTCTCTCTCTCTCTCTCTCTCTCTCTCTCTCTCTCTCTCTCTCTCTCTCTCTCTCTCTCTCTCTCTCTCTCTCTCTCTCCCTCCTAGGGCCCCACAGGGCGTGCAGGTCTCTCAGGCGCTGATGGCATGCCAGGACCCCCGGGTACCATGCTAATGCTGCCTGTAAGTGCCCACATCACACATAACACCCATAATACCCATTCATAACTAGCCAGATATAAAGTATGCTATATTGGTAGGGTTGCAGTTCAGTTCTGTATTGACCATCTGTAACCTTCCATTGACATTCTGATTGTATGTGCTGTGTGTGTTAAATCTTCTCTTTTCAGTTCCGCTTCGGTGGCGACGGTGAGAAGGGTCCCGTGGTCTCAGCCCAGGAAGCGCAGGCTCAGGCCATCCTCTCCCAGGCCAGAGTGAGTCCAGACCAGCCTCAAGCACGCCAAAAACAGGCCAGACAGGCCAAATACAGGCCAGACAGGCCAACGACAGACCAAGCAGGGCCAAAGACAGACTAAGCAGGGCTAAAGACAGGCCAAGCAGGCCAAAGACATGATAAGGAGAAGCCTGATAGACCAAAGAAGGCTAGTGATAGCCAATGCTATGCCCCTGTATGATGGTAGGCCAGATGGCCTATAAAGCGACCCATCCCTTTACCTCATACTGCAGCAGGAGAGCAGTTGTGTGGGGAGGATTTTATTGTCTCCACCTTTGGGCTAAAAGCAGGCTGTGCCGAGCAAGCTGAAAGACAAAAAAAAATGCTCGGTGGGACAGATGGACGGGGGTGTGTGTGTGTGTGTGTGTGTGTGGGGGGGGTAGCAGTTAAAAATATCGCTTACGACCTGCGTGGGGGCTACCCCAACAGGTGTAGAAAAGTGTGTGGGTTTGTGTGTGCCTTCGTATGTTTACTTATTAGTGCTTGTTTATGTATATCAGTGTGTGTGTGTGTGTGTATGTGTGTGTGTGTGTGTGTGTGTGTGTGTGTGTGTGTGTGTTGGGGGGGGGGGGGGGGGGGGGGGGGTCTGTGGTTTGTTTAGATTAAGGTACTTTGACATTAATCTGCCTAATCGACCATTTAAAATGAGCCTATGGGTAGGACTGATGGCTTCTGACAAACAAGAAATTAATAATATAATTATTAAAAGCACATCTGTTTACCTGAGTAAGGGTCAACATATTACAAAAAATATAATAATATAATATAATAATAACATAATCCAATTATAATGAGACGGAAGTCCTTTATATTACACAGACCCCTCTCAAAGTTACTGGTCTCTTATTCTCCACAGAATGGTAATATGTAGCTGCTCATGTGGCTAACTGTTGCTTTGTAACCCCTCCAGCTGGCGATGCGCGGGCCACCCGGTCCAATGGGTCTGACGGGGCGCTCCGGACCAGTGGTAAGGCCCATCACACTGTTACCTCCCCGGCCTTAGCTGTCCTCAAACCCCCGGAGGAACGGAGCAACGCAGGCCTCCCAGTCCCGTGGCCATCAAGCACTGTCTTCTGCTTGTCAAATGCTAGCATCGATGCATCCATATGTACATTTTTATGATTATGAACTTACAAACATAACTTAATTTTTTAAGATTGGATTTGATGATAACTGTATCTTGAGTGAGGATGGGGTGTCTGCATCATGCTAGCTAGCTATTTGAAGTCGGAGAAGGACTATGAGTTGGTCTGTCACCACCCCTCCCCACTTTTCCCCTGAGCTTGTTGGTACACGATCCACAATCTCTATCTTCTGGAAAAAGACGCGGAAAATAACTAAAGAATGACCTCTTGGAAAAGAGAGTGGGTAGAAACATTTCCATAAGAGGTGATAGAACAGTCAAAATATCTCATTAACTGAGCATAATAAGAGCATTAATGGATAAAAAACAAGATCAGAAATGTGAAGCTAATGATGCTAGGTGAGAAGGTTGATTTACCCGGCCCACCCTTCCACATGTACATGAGTATTATGATGCTTCAGTGTTTGTTTGCACACAATCACTAGCTTCACACTTTAGAGGGCTTGTATATCGTGAAGTCACGTTGCAACTACCACCTCCATTTCGGACATATAGGAGCATAAGAACGTTTATGCTCGTATAGTTTTTCGGTCATTCTTTGGTCATTCATCTGGAAATTAGTTTTTACAACTCTCTTGAGCGCTCTAGAAATGGATATCGGCCAAAATAATACCTATGATGCATACTGATGCCCTACCTGCCATATTGACTATTAACATGCCATGTTATCTCAATTAAATTGCCACAATTTGGACCATGCTAAATGGGGATGAAAATTTTGCAAACTAAATATAATCCATGTGTATAAAAGTGAAAGTGTTTTTGCGACAGCTGAATTTCAACATGTGAAAAGATATGAAAAAAGGTTTGACCAACCAATTATGTCTTTAATCAGGTAGGCCTACTCTCAGTCTATCCGTTCTAAAACATTTAATTAAGCATCTAGCCTACTTCAGCTAAATATCGCCACCTGCTGTTGGTTTTTTGAGCTTGTTCCAACAAGTCCTTCAAAACTTCCCACCTCTTGAATTTGGCCCTACGTGAAGTTTACCTTGAACATTGACTTAGTTGTGCCTGAATCCCTTGACCTCTCTTCTTTAGGGTCTACATGGTTCTACCGGACTCAAGGGAGAAGGTGGCGACCCCGGACCTCAGGTACAAACATACAAACAAACAAACAAACATATATTTTTTTCCGCCAGGCGACTTTTTGCCAAGCAATAACTACAACAGCAAACGCTTTGCTTGGTTATACACAAGTTGTGCCAGCCATCGATCCTCTAAGAGGTCCTCATCTGTCTTTGCAGGGTCCCAGGGGGGTCCAGGGGCCTTCAGGACAACTTGGAAAAGCTGGCAAGAGGGTAAGTGTGTGTATGTTTCTGTGGGTGTTTGTGTGTATGTGTGTTTATGTGTGTGTGTGTGTGTGTGTGTGTGTGTGTGTGTGTGTGTGTGTGTGTGTGTGTGTCTGTGTGTGTGTGTGTGTGTGTGTGTGTGTGTGTGTGTGTGTGTGTGTGTGTGTGTGTGTGTGTGTGTAAGGTGTGTGTTTGTTTGTTTGTTTGTTTGTTTGTGTTTCTGTGTGTGTGTGTGTGTTTGTGTGTGTGTGTGTGTGTGTGTGTGTGTATGTGTGTGTGTGTTTCTGTGTGTGCGTGTGTGTGTGTGTGTGTGTGTGTGTGTGTGTGTGTGTGTGTGTGTGTGTGTGTGTGTGTGTGTGTGTGCGATTGTGTGTGCGATTGTGTGTGTGTGTGCGTGTGTTTGTGGGCCTCAATTTGTCTAAATATGTTCTGTATAATTGTTTGTTGGCTTGATGTCAGATAATATTGATTTTCAGCCCACATGCATTGATATACAATGCAACGTCTTCCAGCCTATATCAGTAAAATCCCTATAATGAGTCAAATCGATTTCATTATTATGAAATATTACGCGCTCCGTGGAGGACCTGCCCCTTATGTAGATATAAAGGTATTTCAAATTTTGAGGTAACGTAGGCTCAAAATAATTTATTTTCATGTTATTATAAACTTATTAGCACACTTTATATCGCACAATATTATATTCCATGTTTGCCCAATGCGTTCCGCTTGATGTCACTAAATCCTACACACTGTACCTCAACTTTAATTACTAATTTCCTATTTTTTTTATACTACTATCGATTACCGGGCAAAGACACCGTATCTGTCTGAGTCATCTCCATCTCATGCCAAGTGTGACACACATCTGTCTTGCTTTGGCTTACTTCACTTTCATTTCAACGATAAAAGGTATATTGTTTTTCATTCTGTGGTCATCTCTGCACCCCAACCCCCCCCCCCCCCCCCACCACAGGGTCGATCTGGAGCAGATGGGGGCCGTGGAATGCCTGGAGAGTCAGGTGGAAAGGTAAAGAAGGCTTTGAGCATCTGTTGATGTCATATCATGTGTCACCGTACAGTGGTGATGTCATATGAAGTGTCACCGTACAGTGGTGATGTCATATCATGTGTCACTGTACAGTGGTGATGTCATATGAAGTGTCGCCGTACAGTGGTGATGTCATATGAAGTGTCACCGTACAGTGGTGATGTCATATGAAGTGTCACTGTACAGTGGTGATGTCATATGAAGTGTCACTGTACAGTTGTGATGTCATATGAAGTGTCACCGTACAGGGATGATGTCTTCTCATGTATCATAGCACAGAGATGATGTTGTCTCCTGAATCTCAGTACATAAGTGTTGATTTGCTGTGTGATGATGATATTATGGGGATGATAACAGCAGTCACTGTGGTTCTACAGGGGGACCGAGGCTTTGACGGACTGCCCGGCCTTCCAGGAGAGAAGGGGCACAGGGTGAGTAGGACAGGATCCTGTATAATACGATACATATATTTATATATGTGGAAAAGGCTTATTATTGTGTGAACGCTAAAATAGCCCAAGAACCTTGGTCTGTCACTCACAACTACACAAACCTTCACATATATATATATATATATATATATATATATATATATATATATATATATATATATATATATATATATATATAAATAATATTTAAAGTATTTTCTACTTAAATTGATCTTCATTTGTTTATTCTGTTAGCTTAAAGAGGCTTATAACAGGATAGATTTTCAGGAATAATGGAGCATTTGTTAGTCGGACGGGAGAAACAAATTATGCTTTGTTTTTTGGTTAGCACTGAAATGGTGTTCATTTGTGGGATCAGACTGAGACTTGGCATTGTTTTGTAGGGATTAGTTGTTCTTTTAATCTGACTCACTTCACAACCGATGATTGGATGCCTTGGCTCCAATAGTTATGCCTCGGCAGCACCTAAAAAGTAGCTCTGACCCAGTGGGAGGACGGATAACCAGAAAGGCTGGGTACTCTGCTGAGTTAACACGGGACTGGCCTGCTTTCAAGATTAGTGGGACTGGGAACTACTGGGAATGATAGTTCTTTAAACAATACCTCTTTCCTCTTGCCTGTCTGACTGTTTCTCATCCTCTTTCTGTCTGTCTGTTGGTGTCATTGTCTGTCGGTCTGTCTGTATATTTTTCTGTATGTCTGTCTAGGGAGAGTTTGGCCCTATTGGACCCCCTGGTTCTCCCGGAGAGGACGGACAGAGAGTAAGTCCCAGCCCTCCAGGCTGGTTGGTTATTCAATGTCCGTCTGTCCTCCATTGGTTCACTCAACATGCTTAGAATCACAAATGTATTTGCTTCCTTGCCTGTTTCCGATTGGTTAGATCCAGCCCCCTCTAGAAACACACACACACACACACACACACACACACACACACACACACACACACACACACACACACACACACACACACACACACACACACACACACACACACACACACACACACACACACACACACACACACACTGACACACAAGCACTAGATACACCAACTCTTCCAATTGCCTTACTTTGTTCGTTTGTTGCGTATTTGTGTGTGCTTGCCCGGTTAAGTAAAGATTTTGGAACCGGTACAATCTAGGACCCCCCTTCACTTTGCTTTTCCTTCCACAGGGTGAGGACGGAGAGATCGGGCCACGGGGACTGGCTGGAGAGAGCGTAAGCACCCTCGCTCGCCCCTTAAACCCCCCACCCCCACAAGGACACACTCTGCTAGCTAAACTTTAGAATCACATGACCATCTCACACATCACCAAACATAATTCTTCCTATTCTAGTGGTGATTGTATTCCCCCCATTCATCCAGCAGGGGGAGTGCTTTGTTTTACTGTGATCATCAGCAATCAGAAATACTTTCATGGTCCCAGGGGATTAAGGATTAAGTATCTTACGATAGCTGCATTAAACTACAAAACATAGCAACATAATATAACAATCCTACAATGTATAACCACCTTGTTAATTTATTTATAGGAACGATATCTCTAAATGTGTGTTCTCTTCTGATGCTGTAGGGTCCAAGAGGTCTTCTAGGACCCCGTGGCTCTCCGGGCCCCACTGGACAGCCTGTACGTACCCACCCCTCTCTTCTGTAGAGGGGCCGCACGTTAGATAACAATTCATAAACACAGTATAAGAAACCAGCAGATGTAAAAAAAAACATTAAATTCAAGATAGGTTGTTTTTGTTTATTTGAATATTTACATATATATGAAAATAGTATCATATTGACATTAGCATATATATGAATATCGTTAGATTTTAAATCCATATCCCTGTAATGAGTTGAAACGTATCTCCATATATGTGAGAGGAGACTTGAATGTGTCCTTATCTGCTGTGATCTCCACAGGGGGTAGCCGGTGTGGACGGCCCTCACGGCCCTAAAGGAAACATGGTACGCACTCAAGACTACTTCCTCCTTACGGAGCAATTTGGTTTCAGTTTGAACTGCAGACGAAGAGCCATGTTACACTTTTTACGTCATGGGTTGATGCCGCTTTATTTCCATAAATGAGAGCGCTTCCCATTTTAAAACAGGTGAAGAAGTTTGAAGGTTTGACGGCTTAATATACGGCCAATGCCTTTTGCCATAGGGCAAGTAACTCGAGGGGCCACTAGCCCTTGAGGAAACATTAACCTTCGTCAGGTGACTTTTGGCATGTCTTAACACAGTCACTTGTACGTGAAAGGGTGTGTATTTTCAGTTTTTAGTATTCCCTTTGGATTTTTTCAAATAGAGATAATACTGACGGTGACAGGGTTAGTATTTTAACAAACAACACCTTCATTATGATCCGATTGAATAACGTCTCTATCTCCTCCTGGTTCAGGGACCTCAAGGAGAGCCAGGCCCACCTGGGCAGCAGGGCATTCCTGGGACACAGGTGAGCACATCAAACACAACTCTCTTATCTCCACCTCAGACCAAAGAAACAAATGTTTTTGTAACTTAGTTCTGGTGATGTTAGGATTCCTCGTTTTAGGAAGAGAAATACCCTAAGAGTGACTATTACTATGTTCACTCACAATGTAAAAAAAAAAGTGTGATTCCATTCTAAATAATTTAGAGTCTTTCTTTACTTTTTCTGGTTAGTGACAATCCAAGCTCCAGGAAATATGAGCAGGTTTTCTCATTACCCACCTCTATAACTTCCCTTTCTCTAATGTTTATCCCTGGACACACAAAATGCATACAAACACACACACACACACACACACACACACACACACACACACACACACACACACACACACACACACACACACACACACACACACACACACACACACATCGTGTGTGTGTGTGTGTGTGTGTGTGTGTGTGTGTGTGTGTGTGTGTGTGTGTGTGTGTGTGTGTACCTTGGGGTAAAGGTAATTTGAGGCGCTGGTGGGCAGTTTTTGCAGGTGGGGCAGTCCAAGCAGGCATTCCACGAGGACATGAATGAGATGCTTTCAGTATTCCCCCCCGCACCACCCACCCATACCCGATCACCCCCACCCACCACAGTGCATCATAACCCCCCCCAGCCATACCCCATCCTTCCCACCCACCCATACCCTCACCCCCAGGCCAAAGAGGATATCCTACCTTCAAAATATTTCTCAAAAATGTGCCTGCTTTTTGGTCATATGCCTGTCTGTCTGTTTTTGTGTGTGTGCTTTGCTTTTGCCGTTGCTATGGAAACAGCTTCTCATATGCTTCTTTATTTGTCTACATGTCGCAGGGACTTCCTGGACCCCAAGGTCCTATCGGACCACCCGGTGAAAAGGTACACACCCTTATTTTCCTTTTCTCTTGAATTACGCATTATAAATCAGCAGAGCAACAAGCATGAGTGAGACTAAAATAATCCAGTAAAAAGAGTATCCATCGCGCTGTGGAATAAAACCTGCACTGTTTAAGACATGGACGCATACAAATGGAATCAGATTCAGAATGACCTTTATTGCATCTTAAGTACACAATAGTGATTTCATTAGGCTAGGTTATTCATCAGTCATACACCTCAACATAGCAGCAACAATACAAGATAACGTAAAAAAACATAAAATAAGTTAAGTAGGTTGCAGAAGTGTTAGTGGTACCAGCCATGGTTTGAACAACAAAGTTGAACAACAAAGTTGTTCAAATGGGTTGGTAGTTAAATTGACGTTACTCACTGCTGTTCAGAAAACTTGTTTTGTCATGACCTCTGACCTTATATCTTATGTCTCTCTCTCTCTCTCCCTCTCTCTCTCTCTCTCTCTCTCTCTCTCTCTCTCTCTCTCTCTCTCTCTCTCTCTCTCTCTCTCTCTCTCTCTCTCTCTCTCCTCTCTTTCCGGTCCTGTCCAGGGACCCTCGGGCAGATCTGGGTTAGCCGGCTTACCGGGAGCGGATGGCCCTCCTGTACGTGCTCCTCTATCTACACACACTAATACACTCACATACAGATTATATAGGAGCTGTTATAGTGCAGCAGACATGCACAAAGCATATGCAAAGAATATGAATCACAAGTGTTATTGTGTTTCCATACATGGTATAAAGTAGATGTTTCATGGTTCTGTTTCTTCAAAACAGGGCCATCCCGGCAAAGAGGGACCTCCAGGGGAGAAAGGATCACTAGTAAGTCTCCTCTAGCTGTATGATGCGGATGGATGGGTTGGGGGCTGGACGGACACGCGATGCATGATGGATGATGGATGGTTATAGTTGTTTGATTGAGGTTCTGTTGGTGCTATGGATGGTGTGTTGAATGACTTTGAATGATGGACGTACAAAGGGAATACCTAAACGATGATGTGTACTGTATGTGGGTGTGTGCATTAAGTATGGTTTAGGGTACAGTAGTGACAGCAGGTTTAATGAGGTTTTGTTCTTTTTCCCTCCTCTAGGGTCAGGCCGGGCCCCAGGGACCCATTGGCTATCCCGGCCCCCGGGGTGTCAAGGTACGGTCCCTAGGACATTCACACACGCACACACATTCATTAGATCTGCTGTGCATGGGACATATAGAGGTAGAGGTACAGGGAGAAGAATGACGTAACACGTCATAACGTTATGAAGCATGCGTATGATGTCTTTTTTCTTTATCCAATCGATCTTCTTCAAACTCTTTAGGTTTTCCACTCTTTCCAACAGCTCCATTGATTCTTCTGAACCAGTTCTATCGTTAATGCTGCGGTTTTCTACACCCCTATCCTTCGTTATTATATTTTTTACGTAGCATTTCCATGTGCTGTGCAAGTTCAAAAGTGTGCGTGAATAAAAAGCTGAATGAGGTGAGGCACACCAGATTTGGGGCCTCTCAAGTAGCAGACTTGTAGCAGCCACTAGTCCTTAGCCTGTGTGTTTAGCCGCGTTAGTGTGCTAATGCTAATCTAATGCTAACCTGTGATCCTCTCTGTTGACAGGGTGCTGACGGTGTCCGTGGACTCAAGGGTGGGAAGGGAGAGAAGGTACATATCCCGATGTGTTCCTCATTATGCTATGTGTGTGTGTGTGTGTGTGTGTGTGTGTGTGTGTGTGTGTGTGTGTGTGTGTGTGTGTGTGTGTGTGTGTGTGTGTGTGTGTGTGTGTGTGTGTGTGTGTGTGTGTGTGTGTGTGTGTGTGTGTGTGACAGCAGACACTGAGGCCGCCCCGGTCAGGTCTGGGGTCCTCTTGTGTTTTATCAGCTGTCATCATCAGGTTGCTGTTGGCCTTTGAGCTGTCAGAAATACATCAACAACAACAACCATAAAATAATTTATTTTTTATGCTCAATTTTCCGAGGTAGGATGCCACAGTCTGAGACTGATGCTGCTGACCTGGGGTCAGTCTGTTGATTGTAAAGTGTTTGAAGAGAGGCACACCACTGTTTCGGTGGGACCTTTGGGTTCAAATTTATTATTTACAGCATGTTGTGTTAAAAACTAAAATATGTGTTCTCTTTGTTATTCTGAGTAATTATTTGTGTAAGTGCTTATATATTGAAATAACTTTGAGAGGGTTTCAGCAACAGCCACGTTCATATTTGCTCTTTAATGAATTATTTACACAGAGATCCAACAAGAAATCCTCAAGGAGAAAGGAGTTATGAATAAAGCATATCTCTTCTCTTTTCTCCTCACACCACCTCTCACCACTTTAGGTGCATGTGTTTGAGTATGTGTGAGTGTGTGTAATGTGTCTGTGTGTGTGCATCCGTTCATCTGTTTGTTTGTATCTATGTATAGATGCCCAGTTTATCTTTGAGTGTGTGGGTTTTTATATGAATGTGTTTGTCTATGCATGTGTGTGTGTGTGTTTGTGTGTCTTTGTCCTTGTGTGTTTGGTCTTGAAGCTGCAGGCTTGTGGCAGCAGACATGATGGCCGCTGCATAATGCATCAGGCAGGGCTAGGGGTGCATGCAGCTGACAGACCAGGGGAGGGGAGGGAAGAGGGTGTGAGCCAACATGAGAGGAAGGGCTAGATCAATCTGTGGCCTTCAGCATCACTTGAAACCCCATTCACATCGGCATTTCCTCATGAGTGGACCAGAGGGGTTTCAAATTATTAAATAATTTCAGAAGAATCTGCCATCCCTGTTTACACACTCGCACATGTTAAACATGATAATTTTTTCTTAACGAATTTACCCCGATCATCACCCATACGGAAATGATTTGCATTATTTTACCAATTCTTTGAATGTTGTTACGCATTGCGACCAGCAGGTGGCAGCAACGGGCATATGATTCCCCCCAAACTTAAGGCAGGAAGCATGGAGCCGTTGAGTTCCAAAAATGGACACACTTCCTGGCACTCTAGGAAACAGACACTTTTAAAACACGATGAATCAAACAAACAATGAAGGAACAAGAACAATTAATACAAACGCAGCTCGAGGCTCAGCAGACGAAACCCCTTTGTATACGAGTAAAAACAATGTTGTGTTGTCTGAATGAGGTGAACATTTCCATTGCGGTGTCGTTTCAGGGCGAAGATGGCTTCCCTGGATTCAAGGGAGATATGGGTCTCAAGGGAGACCGGGTAAGGAGCCGCCGCTCATCCTCTCTCACAAAACCCTCAGTTCCTGCTGGTGGCCGTGGTTTGCGTATACGTGATAACCCAATTAACCTCTACTCTCCCTTCTTCTCCCCTCTACCCATTCCTCCTCTCCCTTCATCCCCCCTTTTATGCCCTTATGTTTGTGTGTGTATGTATGTGTATGTGTATGTGTGTGTTTGTGTGTGTGTGTGTGTGTGTGTGTGTGTGTGTGTGTGTGTGTGTGTGTGTGTGTGTGTTTATGTGTGTGTGTGTGTGTGTGTGTGTGTGTGTGTGTGTGTGTGTGTGTGTGTGTGTGTGTGTGTGTGTGTGTGTGTGTCTGTGTGTGCGACACAAAAGGGAGAGCTGGGTATGTTGGGGCCCCGTGGTGAGGATGGTCCTGAGGGCCCCAAGGGCCGAGCGGGCCCTAACGGAGAGTCAGGCCCCATGGGTCATGCTGGTGAAAAGGTGGGTAACGTCTTCAACATGTTCAGATGATCATGCTATTTAATTTAAAAACATTAAAAATATATCACACATCTTGTGCGATACTTTTTGTTCCTCATCAATACATTGTTTGTGCTAAGAGAGTTGTTGTTGTTGTTGTTGTTGTTGTTGGTGTTGGTGTTGGTGTTGTTGTTGTTGTTGCTGGTGCTTGCAGTGCAATGTGTGCTCATTGATGACCTCCTACAGGGTAAACTGGGGGTCCCCGGACTGCCAGGCTATCCAGGAAGACAAGGGCCAAAGGTACGATCCCTTGCTGACCCCCCAACACCCCACATAAAAACAAACAAAATCAAAACATGGTGCTTAATCCAGCTCCACAAAGTGCATTGATTGACACGCTGATAGCGTTGGCTCCTGATAACGATGTTGCACCTGCTAACAGTCCTCATACACGGTCCTTGATATTTGTCTGTTGTCACGGTTCCTCCCCTGCCGTTCTCTGAAAGACAGTTAATGGTTAACGTTACGCATGAAGAAACAACAGGCAGGCGTCCTTTTAAACTCAGTGGCCTATATGGGTTTGCAGATTAATATCATTCACTTTATTTAATAATTGAGTTGCTTTCAAGTATGTTTGGACCGTATGTAAACATTTTTCTAATATGGATTGGCTCAGAAGGTACGTCTCATAAAGGTTAGCATAAACAACATTGAAAACAAGCCACAAAAAAAGCTCACTGCTGGTGCAACAGTCAATCACGAGTCTTTCATGATCCGCTTATCTTCAACATCTAGAGTGAACATTCGACTCAGGGCATGACCTTATTTGGAGGTTTAGACCCAGGGCTGATGGAGTGTCTTGAAATTTTCATTTTCAAATTGGAACCATAAAACAATGATTTTTCAATCGCATTCATAGGAAACAATGTTGTTATCCTTGAGGAGTTGAGTGACAGGAACTCATTGCATCACGATGGTTCCAGCAGGTGTTTTTTTACTGAAACACCTCAGATGCAAAGCTGCAGAGAGAGTACCCTGTTTCCCTAAGCTGCTTTCCAACCTATGGTGCCAAGAAGCCGCCCAATGCCAGGAAATCATAGCAGTTGGCACTTTAGACCTGTCAGTGGCTTTGCTGTACAGTTTTAATCCACTCAAGCCACTCCTCCAAAGCCTTATTTTCTTTTTTCCAAAAGAACAAAAACACACCCAAACACCCAAGCCCCTAACAGAATGAGCATCCCTCCCAGTCAACACCCGCAACCGCATTGGCAACTGAGTGCCACGAACACACAGGCGCTGTTAGCTCGGTGTTAGCTCGCTGTTAGCTTCCCTCTGTGGTGGATCCCTTGCAGATGCTAATCTGAGTTGACGTGATCCCGACCAACACAGGCAGCTAGCTCCTGTTGGGGCCTGTCCGTCCTCATCAGGAGTCGCCTGACCTGCCCCCCGCGCAACCCCACTCACATGTTGTCCTCCACACACGCACGCACGCACACTGTCACTGCAACTGTCCTAATGTTTAACTGTACTGTTTGCAGGGCTCAACTGGCTTCCCTGGGTTTGCTGGAGCCAATGGAGAAAAAGGAGGCAGGGTAAGGACCACAAACACAGACACACATGCACGCAGGCACACACGTCAATCAGACACACACACACACACACACACACACACACACACACACACACACACACACACACACACACACACACACACAAATGAGTGTGCCTATGTCCACACTAATATACAAGGACAATTGCATTTCACCAAACATAGTCACACACTGCTACAGACAGGATTCGAAAACATGCATACTCCCAAAAACACAAACACTCTCTCGATAGAGACACACTTCCTTCCCGAGTGTTTGTGTAATACATTGGCCGAGCCATCATAATCCACACAAAAGGAAATTGGTTCCAATTATGGAGGCGTCAGTGTGATGACTCGGCATGAAACGACCTCCGGAGCCAGGATCAATGTCGCCCAGAGAGGAGAACGCAACGACCCCCTGGACTGTCAATAACTACACCACCACCACCACCGCCACAACCACCCTAGTCACCAGCAACACAACCCCATCCATATCACCACTAGCAACCCCATCCCTATAATAATAATAATAATAATAATACATTTAATTTAGAGGCGCCTTTCAAGACACCCAAGGTCACCTTACAGAGCATATAGTCATCATTCAAAACTATGTAAAACAGACTAGGAATAAAAGGAAAACAGAGGTTAAACATGAAGAATAATAATAATTAATAACACTCAAAGACGCCTAAAGTGAAGGGAGGACCTCACTAACCTATCACCACCCACAACCCCATCCCTATCAACACCAATACCACTACCAACACCATCGCCATCGCCACCTCCACTACCTCCACCACCACCACCGTCAGCACCACACCCAGCATCCCCATTACTACCACCACTCCCTCCATCACCACCACCACCTCCATCACCACCAGCCCCACCATCACCACTGCCCCAGTCCAGGGCTGAATTTATTTTCCACTAGGCCCCTGTCTTACGATGACGCCTCAGTAAGACGGGTCTATTCGAAGCAAACAAGTCGTCGCTCTGTCTGTCTAGACAAAGTGACGGCTGAAGAGGAGAGCAAGGAGGGTTCAGAACGGCGGCCATTCGTTTATGTTTAATGGATAATGTGGTTGGGGAGAAGTGTCACACCCCCCCCCCCACACCCGGAGAATGTCAGCATCACCTAAGGACACCCTCCCATGGGCTCTCTAAGGCACACCGGCCCCTCTAGCACAACAGGCGCCCTCCATCTATATTCTCCAGGGCGGAACGCTCCTCATGTGGTTGCTAATATCCCTCTGTCTGAGAGCCCCTCTTTAAGGTTGCGTCAGAAGCGATGCTACGTGGATGCACTCAGCGATAAGGACGATATAAGTGGCCATAACTTCTGCTCCCAAAGCGATGTAGTTCATGATCGTTATTGATGTTCACGGTTGATCTTTGATTTCACTTCGGCATTGTCCTCCTGTTTTTCGCCGATCAGGTGCTGGCGCTTAGCACGCGGTGATTGCGTTATGCACGCCTTTGACATTAGCAAAGCCTCCCTTTAAATGCCACATGAGACCGTTATGTAGTGCAATCAGGGATTGATCTCATTAGCGTTAACCTTCTACAAGCTCAATAAAATTCAGGCACCAGCTTTTGTGATACTGTGGTGTGGTTCGGCACAAAGCACACTGTAGCCTAACACACACACACACACACACACACACACACACACACACACACACACACACACACACACACACACACACACACACACACACACACACACACACATACACACATCAACCCATACCATCGCCATGTCATACACACACACAGTTCAAAAACCCATGTTTGTGTGTTATCCCCAATTCCAGTCAGTTTTTATAGTCCATCATTTCCATCTGCAGCCCTTCTGTGGGGTCCATGGTGACTGATCAGATGTTTGCGAAGCGGATTACAAACAAGTGAAAAAATACGTGGTTGACGGCGCCTGAAATCCGACTGGAGAAACATATTGCCTCCCCCTCAATCACACGCAGAATGACTCTGTCACCAGACTGAAACACACATCTAACGTTAGATATTTCTGTGATGTCTTGGATGACGTCAAAGACATGTTCACAGTCGCACACACAAGCAGGTACGCAGGCAAGGACGCTTATGCGCAAGCACACACACACAAACACCCACAGTCCGGTGAGGCTGTGCACCATTTGCTTGCTAAGCCTTATACAAAATTGAATTCCGCCATAGCCCCGTCTAGCCCCTCCTTATGAAATAAATTATTCATGCCAGCAGAATGACCCTCATGGCAGGAATGCTGTGGCTTTGTATCAGGACCATAGTTGAAAACCAGAGGCCAAAGTTCAGGAAGAAAGGATTATGAAAAGGTTTAGGTTCTTTCATCAGAAAGCCACAGATGTCCCTCATGTACACTGAGGAGGATGCAACCCAGAGACTCTTAGGAAGTGAAAGAAGAAGAACAAGGCTGTAGCAGAGAACCGGGCAAGATGCTCCCTCCCTGAAGCATTTTATTCAATTGAACTCAAATTCAAAGGTTCTCCACAGGTTCTCCACAGTGACTTCACTTCGAGGGAATCATAAAAAACACTGATTAAGACGACATGCTAGTGATTGCCACAACACAGAACATATACAGTTTGAACTTGTTCGTGACTCTTCTACCACAGATGAATTAGGATAAGAAAGAGAGTGTTCACCCTGTTCCATATATAAGATATATTAAACTATATTTCTGTTTCCATCACAGGGTGTCGCAGGTAAACCGGGTCCAAGGGGACAGAGAGGTCCGACGGTACGTATCGCCGCTACAACCATCTGCCAATCTCATGCTAATGCTAATTCTAATAGCATGCTAATGCTATCTCAGTGATTACAGTGAAAATGACGAATGGAAATACATTTAGTATTTAATTAGTACATCCATCAAGGTCTTGAATGCATATCTGACTTTGTTCTGAAGGATTTGTTTATTGAAAAACCTTCTCTTTACGGATAGCTAATGATATACACTTTTGGTGATGTAACTTATTATTATTAGTATTATGGTACTATAAGTCTATAAGACCAAAGCACAACTTGCTCTCTGCTTGCTTCAGACTTGTTTCTTTAGGACATAGAATTTGAAAAAGGACATCTGACCCGACAATGGCGTGTACCTTGGACTCTGACTGCACTACTCTTATAGAAGTGCATGCACTCTGTCAGTCGTTCTGATGTCATCTCTCTATCTCATGCGCTCTGTCAGTCGTTCTGATGTCCTCTCTACCTCATGCACTCTGTCAGTCGTTCTGATGTCCTCTCTACCTCATGCACTCTGTCAGTCGTTCTGATGTCCTCTCTACCTCATGCACTCTGTCGGTCGTTCTTATGTCATCTCTATCTCATGCACTCTGTCGGTCGTTCTGATGTCATCTCTATCTCATGCGCTCTGTCGGTCGTTCTGATGTCATCTCTATCTCATGTGCTCTGTCGGTCCATCTGATGTCCTCTCTCTCCGTCTCTCTCCATCCCCCACCATAGGGTCCGCGTGGTGGACGAGGGGCCCGAGGTCCCACAGGCAAGCCAGGCCCCAAGGTACTTCATACGTCACACTACCTTGATTTTCAGATTTTCATTTATCATTCGTAAAATATAAGGGACAAAATAAGCAAAGAAAAATGTAAACAGAATAATACCGTAAGGAATGAACATGGACATATAATCTCTAGATAATTGGCATATACACAGAAATGTACATTAAAAAAACATTCATTCACACACACACACACACACACACACACACTCATTGCACATATCATTTAACCTTGAAGGTTTTGCCGAACACATCGGTAGTCCCAGGCAGTAAAAGAAAGGCCTGATGAACTGAGTGCTGTGGTGTGTGTGAAACTGACCGCTCGGTCTCTCTCCTGCAGGGGACAGCGGGCAACGACGGCCCCCCAGGCCCACCCGGCGAGAGGGTGAGTAGAGCCCCCATTAGCCCTGCCTTAATGTAACTCAGGGGACACGCGGGCCCCCCAGGGACCCTGTGATTAGCAGACGACTCTGTGATCAGCGATGGTGTTGGTAGTGGTATTGGTGTTGATAGGGATGGGGTTGTGAGTGGTGACTCGTCCTCCGCCCTCCAGAGGCAGTAGAGACCTCTGCATAATGAAAGCCCCCCTCCTCTCCTTAATGTCTGAAGGCAGATGTTGTCGTTTGGACCCTTTGCTCTTTGGGACGGACGATGGTGATAAAGCCGTGGCGTGTGTCGGTGAATGTTTAGCAGCTGGCCAATGTTTCCCTGAGCAGCCATACACTGGTGTGTGTGTGTGTGTGTGTGTGTGTGTGTGTGTGCGCGGGCGGTACACAGCGCACAGATTAGCAACACTCGGCCGTTCCTCTATCCTATTGTTCTTCTTCTACCTTCTCAATTTGAGTCTCCTCTCTTGAAACGTATATTCAGAAATCATTGATATAGTTATTTCACCCATCTGGTACCCCTTGAACGTGTATTGTGAATGTCTAAATCCATATCCCAAAAATATGCGTCTCCCATCCCTTTCACTTTGTCCTTAGCCTCTTGGGATCTAGTTTCCTAAGTTGCTTCGTGTTAGGTTAAACAGCGCGCTCCCCTGTCTTGTTCAGTCACAAGCAACCAGACAACTCTGTTGTTGTTGTTATGGCAACCCCCCGCCGGTCTGGGGCCGGGTTGCTCTGGTTTATTGCGTGAGAACGTGTGATCTTTGTGAGAGCACTTGTTAGAAGTGTTCTTAAGATGATGTGATGGCTCTGTTCTCCTTGTTCCAGTTGTATTCACTTTCCTCACCTGTTCACTGTCTCAGGGGCCTCAAGGACCCCAGGGGCCCGTCGGCTTCCCCGGACCAAAGGGCCCACCTGTGAGTAAAACAATTGTCTGCACTTAAACAAAATAAATGATGAACCAGGATCACTGAAGTGAAACGATCTTTAGTGTGGCTGTTACTCAGAGACTTCCCTCCTGTTACAGTCGAGCCAGTAAAACCTTGTGTTCAAATTGTAATCTATTTGTCATCATGTTCATTTATTCACATTTGAAAAGAGTGACCGAACATTTAAACTTAGGGTTAGGGTTAGGGTTATATATAGGGTGATTATATTATTCTTAAATTCACTTTAAATGTGAACAATAATACGTTTAAACTGTTTTTTTCTGAGACTTTAAAGCATAAATTATTATCACCAGTACAATTTAATGTATTTATCTTTTGGCAGGAATCTTTGATTTGATTGACATTGAGTTCATCACTCTCTGACTGTGTCCGTTTGTGTTTGGCAGGGACCTGCAGGGAAGGACGGCCTGCCCGGACACCCTGGCCAGCGTGGAGAGACAGTGAGTCACTGCTCAGTCCTTCACAGATCTGGCCCTGGTGATCTGGTGCAACACAGCCCTGGTGCACCTACAGGGATTTGGTTTGCCAACAGTGACTTTGTAGTGATCTGGTGAACCATTAGATATCTGGTCCAACAGTGATCTGGTGAACCATTAGATATCTGGTTCAATAGTGGTCTGGTGAACCATTAGATATCTGGTCCACCAGTGATCTGGTGAACCATTAGATATCTGGTCCAACAGGGAGCTGGTGAACCATTAGATATCTGGTCCAACAGGGATCTGGTGAACCAACAGTGATTTTGTGCACCAACATTGATCTGGTGCATTAAAATTGATCCGGTGAACCATAAGATATATTTTCAATGATTTGATGCACCATCTGTGATTTGCTGTCTCCCCAGACCTCATCTTCCCCTCAATATCTCCTAATCTCTTAAACTCAAAGCTTATCACCGCTCTCTAGAGACCCGTCTGTTGTTAAGTAGAGCGGACCTCGGGTTCGATGGATCCCCACCATCCCACCATCACCCTGCAGTCTTGCTCTCATCCCTGTCCTGTTTTCTAATATTGTGGATCAAAAGTATTTTTGGTAAATTTACAAATAGTTGGTCATATGGACGGTCTAATGGTTTGTGGCACTCGTGACAAACCAAGCTGTTAAAGTGCGAGCCAGCAAACAAACAACTGTTGCTGAAGTGATTGAACCTCTTTCGAAAGTGAGGGAACCTGCTTGAACAATGGCGCTGCAGAATGTGTGTTGTGGACGCCAGGAGTATGAGGGCCGTGCAGGAGAGCCTGGAGCAGGGATCAGCTGCCCAGCCACAGCCCTTATCTCAGCCCTTATCTCAGCCCTTATCTCAGCCCTTATCTCAGCCCTTATCTCAACCGTTATCTCAGCTCTTATCTCAGCCCTTATCTCAGCCCTTATCTCAGCCCTTATCTCAGCCCTTATCTCAACCCTTATCTCAGCTCTTATCTCAGCCCTTATCTCAGCCCTTATCTCAGCTCTTATCTCAGCCCTTATCTCAGCCCTTATCTCAGCCCTTATCTCAACCCTTATCTCAGCCCTTATCTCAGCCCTTACCTCAGCCCTTATCTCAGCTCTTATCTCAGCCCTTATCTCAGCCCTTATCTCAGCCCTTACCTCAGCCCTTATCTCAGCCCTTATCTTCGGGTGTGTCCGTGCTTTGTATGCAGCGGCCGTCCCCGGACCACTGCATAATGCTCACACAACCTGGAACACATTCACCTCCCCACCCCCCTTCCTTTCTCACAAACTCTATCGCAGTGATCTGCAAACCCCCCCCCCCCCCCCCCCAACACAAACACACACAGATGCACACACTCCCCACCCAAGGTTCAATCAACCACTACGCAGGGATTTCATTGAGAGCGTTTATGAAGAGTTTTCATTAACACCTTCTCCGGGGGAGGATTTATGTGGGGCCCCTGGAGCATCCGACACAAGAATTGATCCCGGTAATCAAACTCACCAGCGCCCCTTCCCCCTCCAGCGCACCGTTCCCCGCCCCACACGTCTCCGCTCGTCTGTCAGGTTTTGTGAGGGGACAGGTTTTGTCGCTGTTACCATGGCGTCCGATAGACTAGCAATGGATGAATAACGCATCCGCGTCAATCAGGAAGCGCGCTGATCGACGGAGCCAGAGTGGTTGTGATGAAGGCTGATGAAGGCTGAGAATAGATCTGTGTTTTAATGGGACCATGGTCGACCTCCTGCTCCGTTAGATCCAGTAGTGACCACCCACTAGCTCTGTGTTCTACTCACTGGAACATTGGCTGTGCGCTCATTATGATATGAATAACCATGCATAAATGCATCAGCAGGGTTCATCCGTGACTTGTGGAGGGCGAGTCCGGGAGCACCGTTCGTCTATTAATGCAGCACTGAAATAGTCGAGATTAAAGAATGGCCAAAATCACACACAATGCCTGTCCGTAATCCATTCAAATTCCATCCTTCTACCGCGTATTATAAAATAGACTACAGCTAAGAAAAGTATACCAATATTGGTGATCTGCAAATAACCTGCCAATACTATGCATAACACACAATATAGAACATGTGGACCTGTCCAACAAGGGAAGCGCAATAGACATCCTCATAATTCTACATTTTACATTTGAAAGACGTCGTCCTGTACTCAAGTAGTGGCACTGATTTACGGCTGGTTGTGCATCCTGAATCACCACTCAGCAGACGTCGAACCGCAATGTTTCTCTCCCTGGACAAACACATTTGACGAGGACATAAGTGGTGTTACATCAATGGCAGGGTCCATGGCAGCATGTTGTGTTGAATATGGTCTGATAGTAATGGGACTTCTCCTCTCTATCTTTAGGGATTCCAAGGAAAGACAGGCCCCCCGGGGCCCGGAGGAGTGGTCGGACCCCAGGTAAGAGGATCTCAACCATAGCTCAATCATCACCTATGGTTACATCACTGCATATTTCAGTTTCCCTTTATGGTTGCTGGTTACATTTTACCTGGTAGTTTGGGATTTAAGTTTACTTTGTTTCATATGTTGTCATCGTCATAAACATAAATGATGATGGGTTGAATTATAATAAGTGTAGCGCATTCATAACATAATGGTTTGAGGATGAGGGAAGTCCACGATGCAAACAACGCAGCCGTCTCTCTGCGGAGCTGGATGTCACTCTCTGACTTTGGGAGACTGGAAGCTAAAGTTGTGTTGGTGCCCTAGGGACCCACCGGAGAGACTGGCCCAGTGGGCGAGAGGGGCCATCCCGGACCCCCGGGCCCACCCGGAGAGCAGGGTCTACCTGGTGCTGCTGGCAAGGAGGGGGCAAAGGTCAGTGCTGGTGAATGACATGAACAGTCCAGGTCTCAAGCTGGGAGAGGTTTACTAATCCGACGGGATGGATTCAAGGTTCAGTAAGTTAGAGAGAAAAATTATGGTTTTCAGTTTCAATAAAGTAGTTTGACAAGTGCAAAGGTCCACCAACAATAGTACTGACTAAACCATTTTAGGCAGTATTTTAACAACGTTTATAATGGAAGCCAATATGAATCCAAAGCTGCAAGGCTTCATGGATTATCGGTTTTGAATGAATAGTTTGTTTGCGGAATAGCATTTTTTGAAAAGCATAGTCTGGCACAAAGATAATGATGCTAAAATTGGAAGAATAAAAAGGAAAAAAAAAAGGAAAAACACCATGCTTGCGTGAGAAATGAGGGTACTTGAGTTTGCAGGCAGTGGCTGTCTCGAGCTGCCCTCCTAGTCGGCAATCACGTGCACATTAAGGGAAAACACAATCCATCTCGGAGACGGATGGCATTTCTCCCCTTCTATTTTGTGTTTCTTTTTTTTCCCCTTCTGAAACCGTCCCACATTACAAGGTGCAGCTAGCCTCCCCAGGCTCCCTCCCCCTCCCCCCCCCGCCTCCCCCTTTCATTTTCTCCCCATCTCCTCCCAGGCAGACACTTTAATCAAGTCCGACGGCTAACTGCAAGCCCTCTGCCACTCATGGTACCACCCTCAACCATGGACAGCTCCACACACACTCACACACACACACTCAAAAGCAGTGTCTCCTCCATCAGTATGCCAAAGGCACATCCTGGAGGTGTTTGCTGCTTGGGCGGCGGAGGCCAAATCCTCTTATGCCTCTTGAGTCTGCCTCCCCTGTTTGCAGGTAGAGTCAGGCCTGTCAAGGCAAAAGTAGCACACAAAATAATACTGCAAGGAAGGAAAAAATGAAAGAAGGACTAACAGCTTTGGTTTGTGGGTCTTAAAAGGAAAAGGCAAGAGGGGGAAGTTGCTCCTTATGCCGTTGTTGCTTGGTTGAGGTTGTGTTCGCATCCAACCTAAACACCCAGATAGGGCCAGGTATTAGCAGACGCAATGGATAAATCTCCTGCGCAGTTTGTGCTTTGACTCTAATAGTGGGTGAAACTGTCATCCGATCCTTAAATGGATGTCTGGAAAAGGAGACTCCAATTGATAAGACACTAAACAAATGACACATCTGGGGATGATCTCAATGTATTGATGTTTGTCGGGTTGATTGATGTAGTTAAACTATGGTTATAGGTATTGACTGTGACACTTGGCCTGTTTCATTATTGCTGTATTCCTCCATATTCATGTCCCTGGTAATTAGT
Organism: Gadus macrocephalus; assembly: GCF_031168955.1. NCBI lineage: Eukaryota > Metazoa > Chordata > Actinopteri > Gadiformes > Gadidae > Gadus > Gadus macrocephalus. The sequence goes on along the minus strand of NC_082404.1, from coordinate 3,444,472 downwards.
GCAGGGTTTCCTACACTCTCAGCGCTCTGTCGTCAATGTGTAGCCGTTGATTGAAAAGCGATGGCAGCCAACGTTTGGTCGCAGTGATAATGGATTCAAGTCAAGAGGCTGAAATTCACCACAGCTAAATGATTGAGTCTAATGGTCAATATTAAGATTAATGTCTGTCACAAAAAGACAGAGAAGAGAGATTAGGGGGTGTAGAGGGGTGTTCAGAAGTCCATCATTCATCATTTATTTATCACAGCTATCATTCATAGCTGATGAACGGTCAATGCTTTGTGTATTACTTTACTCCTAGTTTAGGAGTATAGTGATTTACAAAGAGAGAGAGTGAACCAGGGTCACTTATTATTAACCAGTAGTTGAGTAGTATAGTTGTATATAAAGAGAGAGTAAACCAGAGTGAGATATTATAAACTTGTTGGGTACTTTAGTAATATACAAAGAGAGAGTGCACCAAAGTCAGATATTATTAAATGATGGAGTTCTATACAAAGCCGTTCTATTTATTTCAAAGAACGGCTTTAAAAAATCTACAAAAAGCGACGTCACTTGCGATATGGTTACCCGTTATACGATCAGGGATTGTTTTAGGTGGAAGAAGTCTCAAATATCTGTTTTAGATTAATATCCAAAGTCTGATGGCAGACTCATGTTTGGGTGAACGGGATGGCTAATTCTCTTTTGATTCATATTTATTTACACCAATCATGTTGCTGGAGGCGGGGATCTCTAACTGTGTGATGGCTATTAACAGCTGACACAAACCAGGTCAGAAGTGGTGTACCGTCAACAAGTTCCCACTGAAGAAATACAGATGCTTTTTTACTGCATTTTCTTCAGGACAATATGTCTGTCATGAAACAGAGAACAAGGCCGTTACTGGTACCCAGTCCCGGCTCTCTTCTGCCTCCCCCCAAAGGTTCTGCTATAACATAGAATTAGCCTGACATCGCCACACCCATCAAAATGACTATTATCTGGAACTGCTCAGTTAGTTTTCAATTTCAAAGGAGCTTTAGCAAAGGGCCCAGACCAAAACACCTCTTGACACGATTGGATAGAGATACAACCATCAGATCAACAAAACAACAGGAGCAGACATTTTTATTATTTGTGAAAAAGCCTCCTTTGTACAGTCATGGTCACAATACACCAGCCCCATAATAGAGACACAGCTGTATTTGGCCCGCCCTGGGCCATGTCTGATGGAAATCTGTCTGAACGGGAGGGGGGCCAGCATTAATTCCAGAGCAAATACAAATATGAGCTGGCTGAAAGGTCTGGTTCCCAGGCGATGTTAGGACCGCTTGGTCAGAGGACGAGTTGAAAGCAACCCCGCCAGGTCTGAGAGCAGCTCAGAAGATGTGTTGTACTGATGATGAAGTGAAACAATCATATCAATTCCGGCTAGTAAACTGTGTTGCCAGTTAAAAAAAAAAAGCATTGGAAAGCAATGTGCCGGGTTAATGTGGTGCCTTGGTGCCTCGTCCCACTACGAACAACACTAGATTACGCTTTATCATGCATATGCTGAATGTGTTTACCTACACACTATTGATTAATGGCTACTCTTACGAACCACGTCTAGCCTGACACTGCCTTTGTGGACAACAATCTGACTCTATCAGCTGCAGGCAACTGATCAAATGGAATAGAATTGTTTAATAAAAACCAACCCATAATGTGTAAACCAAAAGAAAGGTTGCCCCTCATTTAAATGATGATCTATCACATTGTCGGTTGTCATTTCAATGGATTTGATACTCATTGTTTCTTAAGTTCTTGTTTATCTATCATATCTACTGATTCAATACGAACACGACAGATGGTACATTGTTTTATTTGACTGCCTTTAGGGAGCCAGACATAGAGAGCAATGCGTAGTTATTCCCATATCAAGTTTGGTGCATTCAGCAGGGTAGAAGAGAGTATGATAATTATGTTATGCTTAAAAAGTGAGGTTGATTATAATGGATTGTGAAGGATATGACGGAGAAGGCTTCTGATAGAAATGTCCTCATGTTGCTTCTATAATACTTGTTGTTTGACTTGGCTGTTTCTTTGTTTCCACTGATGTATTTCTCTTTCCCCCCCCCCCCCCCACAGGGAGATCCGGGCCCTCAGGGGACCTCTGGTAAAGACGGCCCTCCCGGCCTCCGGGGCTTCCCCGGTGAGCGAGGTCTACCTGGTGCCACGGTGAGTTCTGCGCCCGCCTCCCCCCCCCCCCCCCCCTGCTGCGCGCCCGGGCGTAGGCTGAGCAATAGAGACAGAGCACCGCCTGGCCCCCCCACGGGCCGGCCGCGGCGACGTGTTGAGCTATTCACTTCATTAAAGAACACAACCGGCTCCCACCGGCCCCCACCGGCCCCCACCGGCCCCCACCCACCCCTACTCTGCAAATCAATCGGGCAGGCAGGAAATCTAAAGTGACGTCTGGCAAATGAAACAGCCGCGCCTCGACCACGCTCCACCGCCGCCGGAACGGCTGTTTTTCACCCACTGCAATGCATCGTGGTCCTTCATTAGTATATGAGGAGGGGGAGGGGTTGATCAACTGTGGGTTGCTGGAAACGTAACAATAACAACTTGCTGGCTGTTTGGCTCAAGATATTTTTTTTTTACCCATTTTTTTAAATCTTTATGCCTTGTTTACTCAGTGCGTTACCAAGAACTTGATGTTAATAATTAGTGTGCAACTGGGAATGGGTCGGGTTTCACCTGGAAGGTCAGCCAGGCTCTGCCCAGGCCCAAAGCACAACACACTGATTGTTTTCCTGGGCTGTTATTTAGTGTAGTGCACAGCCGGGGCCAAGGGAGACTCATTACCCACACTGCCATGAGTACAGGCAGCACAGCCTTCTGGGGAGTCACACACGCACACACGCACACACACACACACACACACACACACAAACATAAACGAGCACTGCAGGAACCAAAATGAATGTGCACACATAAACAAACCCACCGCAAACACTAACACAAACCCACACAAACAAAACAGTAGCATCATCAGTTCATTCTGAAATATACACTCACAACATATAACAACCTGACTTGTATGCTAATGCTAAACACAGGTAAACTGTGCGCAAAGCACATGCCAATGTGTATGCAGACATGCATGAAAAACGGTATAATCTCTTTAACACAAACACACACACACACACACACACATACACACACAGACTCAGTCGATTGTTACTCATGGAGAAGGGATATTGAAGGGCGAAATATGAGCCAATCAATGAACATTACAAACTCTGAAGCATGTCTCCGCATAGCCCTCCATTTCTTGAAGCGCCTCCTGTTGATTTCGCTGGCGGTCCAGAAGTTTACTTTTAAGGTGGTGTTATTGTGCTACGTTATGCTTGACCTGCAGTACCTCTTTGTCATTGGAGGCATCATTTATCTGAGCCCTTACGACGGCTGGTATTGACGACTTGAAAAAAACAGGCTCTAGTGAATATATGTGATTGTTTGTGTCTGTAACCTCCATTTGGATAGCAAGTTGCTTTTGTGTTGTTGTTGTTGTTGTTGTTGTTGTTGTTGTTGTTGTTGTTGTTGTAATGCCCTAATGTCTTGTGTTTGTTTTCAGGGTCCTGCTGGTCTGAAGGGAGGAGAGGGGCCACAGGGACCCTCCGGCCCCGTCGTAAGTCTGATCTGTACTAAGAGCCTATCCAATGTCCTCATTGTGGCATGACATCACGCTGTAAGAGCCTGTGGTTCACCATCCGCATTCAGCAGCGCTCACTGAAACAGGGGACACGATGAGGTGACACATCACACAAAGAGCACGCAGACGACTGCATCACTGGTGTCTAGCATCAGGATAGGAGTCGAGCGTGTCTCACACACACACACACACACACACACACACACACACACACACACACACACACACACACACGCACACACACACACGCACACACACACACACACACACACACACACACACACACACACACACACACACACACACACACACACACACACACACATACCCACCAACTCACTCACTCAGTCACACATCTATCTCCTGGGAAGGTGCGAGTGGAAGGTAATATGATCTGATCTGTCTGTCTCGCTGACTTCCTAATACAACGATATTTTGATAGACAGAAGTGTTCACACAGTCTTTGGCAAGGTTTGGTTTGGGGGTGGCTCGTTCTTCACTTGTTGCTCGTGTAATGATGACGGTATGTTATTTGTGGGATGGGGGTCATGGTGGGCGGGGGGGGGAGAGACTAGGAACAGGCTGTTGTCCTCTGCCTCATCGGTTGGAATTGGTTGGGTGGGATCTAATCAAAGCCGTAAGGCTCTGGGTGCCGAGAGTTAACAAGTGTGGTTTTAACAAACCCAGCGACTCTAAACCCACTTAATGGAAACACTGTACCACAGCTGTGGACGCCACGGCTTAATCTGCATAGTTTAAAGACGAAATAAACAAGGCACCCGGGTGTTCCCGGTCCAGCCCTTACCCGACGGACCCCGGACACACGTCTGTGATGCTGCGGGGCTCATTAGTGAGAGCCGGAGGGTTGTTTTACCGAACACCCTAACGGCATTAAATGGTTCTAAACCCTCTTGCAGATTGGTGGATTAAAGGTTGACACAGCTTCTGAATCAGTCAATGTGTTTTTTGCCTCTTGTTGACCCTGGATCTTTCTTTTAAACACGCGCACATACACTGACCCAACCCCCAGGGCTCGCCTGGTGAGAGGGGTTCAGCTGGACCAGCCGGTCCCATCGGTCTGTCTGGTAGGAACGGCCCCCAGGGCCCCCCTGGACCGGCGGGAGAGAAGGGCGCACCGGTACGTTCCTTTGGCTATTACATTGGTTTATATTGGTTTATGTCTTGCATTTGCAATCTTGTACTGAGCTGACCAAAGATCATGTTAGGCGTTTTGTTTTCTCACCAAATGTGTGTGTGTGTGTGTGTGTGTGTGTGTGTGTGTGTGTGTGTGTGTGTGTGTCCACCACTCTAGGGTGAGAAAGGTCCTCAAGGGCCCGCTGGTAGAGATGGTGTCCAGGGGCCTGTGGGTCTTCCTGGTCCAGCCGGACCCCAGGGACCCCCTGGAGAGGACGGAGACAAGGTCCGTCTGGCTAACCTTCTGTCTTTCCTTTACTTTTCTCTTGTCTGGCCTATTTCCTCTTTGATCGAGAATTTACAAAATTACCAAAAATACGTCTTTCAAACTTCAACAGATTGCAATCAATCTTCATACGTCGTACCATCTGTGTCCCAAATGTGTCCCGCTGATGCTAATCCATCTTCCTAAGCAGTAGTGCGGCCAAAATGAGACTAAGACTTAATTAGACTAAGTGAGAAATGAAAGTACTGTTGCTCGTCTCATCTAGCCCAAACATAATGCCCAGTAGCGTTAAGTCTGTTCAGCGGCCAAACAGTGGAGATCACATCTCCCTTCTGCAGTGCTCATCAACGCACATAATGGAGACATTGATGGGCAATGGTGTTGCTTGGGTTGGCTTGGTGTTTCTTTTAAGATGTAACATTAAATGTCGACTTTTGAGCTGGAGGCCAGTGTTTAACATGATGGTTGTGTGTGTGTGTGTGTGCGTGCGTGCGTGTGTGTGTGTGTCTGTGTGTCTGTGTGTCTGTGTGTCTGTGTGTATTGTCTTTCCCAGGGAGAGGTTGGAGAGCCTGGACAGAAAGGAAGCAAAGCTGACAAGGGAGAACAGGTGGGTTGTCGGTTATCACTCAGGGACCACCAACTGAAATCATGTCATAAAGTATTAAAATTAATTATTCTGCAGTGATACATCAACCATTATCTTTGTTGTGTCTTTGTTCAAACATGATTTGAATTTGATCCTTTCTTTATGTAACAACAGCTTTGTTTCTCCTCAATGTGTAGGGACCACCGGGCCCCGCTGGTATCCAGGGGCCCATCGGCGCCCCGGGTCCAGCTGTGAGTACCGCTGGACTGACTTCCCCAGAGCTAGCTCACGCTAACAGATGTGCTACACCGATGGCTATCGCCTCACACAGTACACCCTGGTCCCCATGCACGCAGACACATACACACCGACTGAAGCGTGTTTAGCCTGGATGCACACGTAGGCAATCCCGTCAAACTCTGACCCAGCCGGCGCTCTGTGTGAACAGGGAGCGGACGGAGAGCCGGGCCCCAGAGGACAGCAGGGCATGTTTGGACAGAAGGGAGATGAGGGTGCGAGGGGATTCCCCGGACCCCCTGGACCCATCGGCCTACAGGTGGGTACTCATTCAGTCCCTGCGGTCCAGTTTTAATTGGAGCTGAAACTAAATAGGAAGTGAAGGTCAAAGTTCACATGTGTGTCCACTCTTCACCAGGTTACGATGCCCCAAGCGTGTGCGAAGTCGACGTTAAACCAATGTTTTAATTGGTTTAGTAGTACATTATCATACTCAATAGTTTGATGGTCAAAGGTCGCTGAAGTGGTCGATCTCATCCTGACTGTGCTCACCTTTCCATAAGAAAACCCTATGCACTGTCTCTCTACCTTCACCTCGGTTTCTAAATGAGCTTCAAGAGCCAGCTTTGGCTGCTCTGGTGACGTTTACGTCTAAAGTGTAAGTGAAACCAAGGGACCAGAACTCATCCTGCTATTGTTATTAATATACAAGTAGTAGTACGTGTTTATGTTCCTCTTTAATGTAAATGTTTACAACAGTCAGGTACCTTTATTCTAGCACATATCTTAACACACAAATCGAAATATCCATATTTGACCAGCGATGATGTGTCAAATTCAAATTCACACAAATTCCACGCATGCTCCTGCAGAATACACAGGCCCACCTACGCATTAACCCTGCTCACTGTATCGAGCTATATAAATGAATCTGTTATCACAACTCGACCCCGGCCTCCCAGTCTTTTCAGCTTCCTCCAGCTCCATTCAATTACATGGGCCAATGAACACATGTTCATTGGCCTGTGTTGCTCTCTGATGAAAAATATATAAAAGTATATCCGAGAGTGGACTTGATTAATTTAATTGGCCGTGTGTGTGTGTGTGTGTGTGTGTGTGTGTGTGTGTGTGTGTGTGTGTGTGTGTGTGTGTGTGTGTGTGTGTGCGTGCGTGCGTGCGTGCGTGCGTGTGTGTGTGCGAGTATGTCTGTGCTCGGACTCAAGCACTACATTTACACAGATTTGACCATTTCCCCTCTTCTGAACCCGGTCAAATGAAATGAAAAACACCACAAAAGAACAGGCCGCATTGCCACCCTTAGCCTGATAGTCAACATTAGATTTATTTTAATACCAGCTCTCCAAAGCCACACATGCCTATCAAAGCAATTAGAAGGGTTGGCCCTGGTGCTGGGTGTGTGTGTGTGTGTGTGTGTGTGTGTGTGTGTGTGTGTGTGTGTGTGTGTGTGTGTGTGTGTGTGTGTGTGTGTGTGTGTGTGTGTGTGTGTGTGTGTGTGTGTGTGTGTGTGTGTGTGGTTGGGTGTGTGTATGTGTGTGTGTCTGTTTGTGTGTGTGTGTGTGGGGGGGGGGGGGGGGGGGGGGTTTTGATGAAATTACACAAAGCACTGGCTCATTGTCTCAGAGTGCCATCCCCTCTCTGCATTATGCACACCCAGTTCGATCGCCCATTTAATTGGTAGTAATTCCCTTTCCATTGGAAGTGAATTACATTGATTCCATTAATAGCTCCCGGGAAGCGGGCCCAGAGAAGTGGTGCTCGTCATGGAGCCCAGCTCAGGCCAACCAGTGTAATTACTGTCCCCTCTTAACGAGCCTATGCTGGGAGGACATTACCACTGATGGAAGGCACTCAACTCACGGGGGACAGGAAATACAAGTAGTTGGCAAGAAATGCGCTACGATTTCTTTCAGATGGCACACATGTGCTCAGAGCAGGGGGGAACCTCCTCTGAAAGAAGCCATCGTCCTGTCCGGCTCTTCTCTGTGCCATGTACATTTACATTTACATAACGGGCATTTAGCAGACGCTTTTATCAAGTACATTTGTCAGAAGAAGGTGAAACAATATTAGTTAATCCATTACCAGTGTGCAACAAAGATAACGAGGATAAGATGCTACACAACTAAGTACTATAACTAAGTACGACATACAATAAGTTAGTACAATATGTGCCAGGACGTACAACATACAATAAGTTTGCATGTGCAGGCATTAAAGATAAGATCTATACAGCATTGAACCGTTGGGAGTGGTTTAGACCGTAGCAGCTAATAGATTCATAAATGTGAATTTAAATTCAACTGTAGGTGGATTCAGGGCTGGAATTAGACTTGACAGGCACACGTACACGCTCTGTTGAGAGACAGTACATCTCGCTGCACTAAAGAGTGATTATAACATATTCCTGCACACATTCTCTTTAACAATTTAACTATTTCAACTCAAGGCAGACATGTTCAAAATCATGACAACAGTTTTAACAAGCTCATTCAACGTTCACGTTTTATCGTGCACGTTTTCATCCTCATATCACAAATTGATTGCAAGCAGACCTGCTGAAGAGCAACATGTGAGACATGAAGCAGAGCTGTAGTGTCTCACTGTGTGCGAGAGCTCACGATGCACCAATTAGTATACCTGGTTTCTGCTTCTTTGGATGAACACATCCTTTGACTTGCTTTTTTAGGTGGCCACTTGCAATGTTGTTCCTGATGACAGCTTTCTGGGAATCTGTGTTTTCAAGGACTTGTGATTCATATTTTTTAACTCTTTAAAAAAATATATTATTGAAGAGGTTTGTCGGAGTGCGTGTTTGTGTATGTGTGTGTGCTCATTGGTTTTGTTTGAGCATGTGTGAGATGACTCCTATGAGTAGACACTGACAACATCAAAATATCTCCTAACTTGATTAGTTTTGCCACCTGCAGCATCACTGTTTTTGGCAAACACATCTTGTAGACATTATATTTTACAGCATAGGATTAGGGCTGTGCCAGAACATGGAATCATCATGGGTTTTCTTTGTCTTTTTCTTTCTCATTTAGGATTGTAAAATATATATTTTATAAATGTCTCAATGTATTTCCAGGTCTCATTAATACAGCCGGCCAAGTTGATTTAAATGTGACCAGGTCCAGGCCTCATTGCACAGCCAGATGTTGCCAGTACATTCAGGAAGACTGGCATAACAAAATTGAATTCATGCCTACATGGTCGCCTGAAGAACACCACAACACATTTAAAACCAATGTTTGCTTCTTCTTCTCATCCCCAGGGTCTGCCCGGACCTCCAGGGGAGAAGGGAGAGAACGGTGACGTGGGCCCTATGGTGAGAGGTCTTCATCATGTCATTCCTCTGGTTCGCTGCCCTACCGTACCCCTGTTTGAGCCTCCTCTCATCTCCCTCTCCTCCTCCTCAGGGTCCGCCTGGCCCCCCCGGTCCACGAGGTCCCCAAGGTCCCAGTGGAGCTGACGTACGTACCCCCGGACCACACGCATCACAACACGCCAGCGCCTGCTGGTCACAGGGTTAACCAGCCCCGCCACACAGGCCGCCACTGTGGGCCACCTCGTCATAATAATGATGAGATACCAAGAAAAGTCCAACATTAAAGATAAAATACACATATGTTGTACGTGCATCCAAATGGAGAGTACGAATTTATTATTCTGCCGGGCGAGATCGGTTTCAATGCCTTGTTCATAAGCAATTGTTACATACAGTACATCATCTCACTGGTGACATGTGATCACACCACCTCTGTAGGAAGACCGGTACCGATTGGTGCACTTTGGTACACATTGCAGTTTGCTGTCTGTGATTTGCTTAAATTGTTGTGAGGCGGCCCCCGACCTGCTCCTGCTCGGTATTTGATTCCCATTTGGCTATAATATGGTCCAGTGTTTGTGGTGTGAATGTGTGAAACCTCTGTCTCAATACTTTGTGCTTCCTCTCACAGGGTGCACAAGGACCCCCTGGTGGTGTGGGCAGTATGGGCTCTGTCGGAGAGAAGGTGAGAACAGAAAACCTTTTCTGGGATTCAAGCTTTTCTCATTTTAGTTGTCCCCTGCTCAGGATCCAATACCAATTATTGATACAGATTGTTACTTGATTATTTTACACAGCTACCTAATGAGAACATAAGGTCTGGGGGGGATATATATATATATATATATTGCAGAGCACTATAGGTGTGAGACATTGCCAGTACCAAGAGACTGCATTTCAAAGTGACATTACCGCCTTGACAATATAACGGTTGATTTTATTATTTTTTCCACTTAATTTCACTGCCAGTTGGCAGCCGCTCCTTCATGCAAAGCAGCCTCTAGGCTGCAGAATCCCCTAGAATATGACAAGTTATTAAGGCGCACAGATCAACTATCCACCGACTTCAACAGGTCACTATCAATAGGCGGTCATTAATGCTATTGCTCATGCCTCATTTGCTCTGATTTCCCCCAGGATGAGGAGCACATGCATACCTAGACTAAAGTTTAGCATGAGGAATTTAAAGGTCAAGCCACCAAAATGCATCTAATTGATTGATTATGAAAGCAGGTGTTGTGTTACTGTATACATGCATGTGTGTGTGTACGTGTCTGGGTGTTTGTTCTGACCATCACATTTCTTTGACCACAGGGTGAGCAGGGAGAGGCCGGGAACCCAGGGCCCACCGGAGAGTCCGGAGTCGGAGTAAGTCTTCCCTTCTCATTTGGACTGTGTGTGAATCCACAAGACACAACCTGTAACACTACCTTTACCTTTACCTGTGTGTGTGTGTGCGTGTGTGTGTGTGTGTGTGTGTGTGTGTGTGTGTGTGTGTGTGTGTGTGTGTGTGTGTGTGTGTGTTTGTCTGTGTGTGTGTGTGCGTGTGCGTGTGCGTGTGCGTGTGTGTGCGTGTGCGTGTGCGTGTGTCTGTGTTCCTGCATTGACCAATGCAGTCATCGGTCATCCGCTGCCTGTCTGGTTACCGCGCCGAACACCGTGAACCAGAACCACTTAACTATAGAAGGATATGTTTACGCTAAATTGTTAGAACCCTTTATCTCAAGCAAAGGTTGTCTCAGGCAAGTGGTTCTCATGTCTGTGTGCGTGGGCCTCAGGAAATGAGTCATCACATCTGTCAGCAAGGAGGAACACAACAACCCATAATGGGGGTGTTTGTTGCCACCGATGTGACATTGTGTATTCACCCGAGCGAGGCTAATTGTGGTCTCAGCATGGGTCCCCCCTGCCGTCTCCCTCCTGTTCAGCACCCCACTGCCAAGAGCGTGGCTGTCCCCAGACGCTCGACATGTCGCTATAAACAGGCCGGTCCTGCTGAACGACCACTGCTGTCGCTGCCTCAGAGCCGTTTAGCGCTTAGCACGCTAGCTCTCCGCGTCTGGTTAGCGATCAGCACCGAGCTCTGACAGACTGCAGCCCTGATGGTGAGCATTGCGTTGGCAGAGTGGGGGAGTTGGTCGAAAGACATTTCACATTTTCATTCTTTGAAACTATTTAGATGCATTTATCCCCAAGCGACCTACATTGAATTGATTGTATTTCGGAGCAGGAAGGGCTTAGGGGCTTACGATGGGTTGTGGACATCAGGGGCCAGAGCCACTATAATATTCTGTGACAAAGTACATTATGGAATCATACGTACTTTAAAAACAAAATATTGTTGCGTTTCGCATCAGTGCAAACTATCAGTTCAAACGCACTGGCAAATGGCTGTGTCTTTTGATACAGTTGAGAATGTAGTCGCCTCGCTGAATGATTAAAACGATTTCTACATGTGAGGCCTTTGAGAGACGTATGGTCGTAGTGTGATCGGACAGTGTGCACTCCAGGCCGCACGGCCGTGGTGTTGGCCGCCCTTCACACGCCTCCACTGTCTCGATCTGCCATGTTACTGTTCCGTGGAGATGGGAACACCCCTACAGTGCTTTGCATCTCAATACTCCAACTGTTACATCATGAAAGTTTGTTTTGTTCAGCTTCAACTTGGCAGAATACCTGCCCCCCCCCCCCCCCCCTACCCCCTTCTCCCTTCCCTTCTCTCTAAACACAGAAACACACACTCACTAATGAGATGGAGAGGGGGGAGGGGGTTTGATGGATTGCTTATTAATTTCTCCAACAGATCCCTGGTCCTAAACGCATGCCAGGCCCCAGACTAAGATGTATGAGCCGTACACCGTGAGCGCGCTGTGATGATGGCTGTATTAAGCTCCATGGCGACATCATTATCAGAGATCAGAGATATGGGTCCTGTACTTCCTGGGACAGCGGACAGGGCAGACATCGTATGGCCTATTCTCCGATTGTTATCCGGACTTAAAAGTGAAGAGGACTACGGTACAAAATAAGTTACAAAACACAGCAAGGACAAAAAGTATTCTTCTTTCCATAGTCAGAGTGTTTTTCACATCAATCAATCCCCGGCCAGCACACATGGACAGCCGGCAGCCTTGTGCTCGCTCGTTTCTAGGCCGTAGAGAGCTGGGCCACATCTCATGAAAGGAGATCATCGTCTTCTTTTGACGTGAGTGAGGAGGAGGCTGAGCCCCTGTGTTAGCCAGGGAAGGTTATTATATCAAGGACGGATCAAGGAGTTCATGGACGTGGACAAACTCAACTCGGTTTTGCCACCTCTCTTTTGGTAGAACAGAATTCCCTATTTATTTATTTTTAAACCTGCATCAAAACAGCTTCCAACACTTCTGAGGAGATTGAGTCTGTGGTGATCTTGTTTGTGACAGTGGTGACTCTCTATGATTTCTTCCCTCCATCACCACTCTCTGACTCTCACACACACACACACACACACACACACACACACACACACACACACACACACAGACACACACACACACACACACACACACACACACACACACACACACACACATACACACACACACACACACACACACACACACACACACACACACACACACACACTAACCCTGCAGAATAAATGCAATAGGTCTCAAATCAAATGTCTTCCTTCACCTGTCACCCAGGGACCCAAAGGTGAGAGAGGAGATAAGGGCGAGGCCGGGCCCCCGGGGTCCGCCGGACCTGCAGGGGCCAAGGGACCGCCTGGAGACGACGGCCCCAAGGGCAACCCTGTGAGTCTGAAGAACAACATCAACACATAACCAATGAAAAGTGAAACCATGCATACACTCTGAAGCCAATGTTGTTTGTTTTCCAACAAGGTTGTTTGCTCGAATAAATTCTAAAAGCTCTTAGAGCTTTCTGCTGGTGCTTTCTCCTGTGTTTTGCCGATGGATTGTCCAACGGTATTATCCACCAGCAGTTGTAATCAGGCATACTGGCACCGCATCGTCATCACAATTATAAGCCATAGTCTTAATGACATGTGATGTATACTACGTATAATAATGAAGGGATGAAAAGTATTACTATCTTTCGATAGCCTGCTTAAACCTTTCTGCCTAAAACAGGGACCTGTTGGATTCCCGGGAGACCCAGGCCCTCCTGGAGAGGCCGGTGTTGCTGTGAGTATCACTCTTCAAAGAACAACACACACACCCACCCACCCACCCACACACTCACCCACCCACACACTCACCCACCCACACACTCACCCACCCACACGCTCACCCACCCACACACACACACACACACACACACACACACACACACCCACACACACACACACACACACACACTGACACTCTGTCTAAACACAAGAACCGAACAGTCCTTTTTATACTTTTTGGGAATTGTGTTGTCACCATCTCAGGAACTGTACTTCACACTTTTGCAGAAATAAACTAAAGTGCATCCCCCCCCCCCCCCCCCCCCCCCTTTAGGGCACGGATGGTGGACCTGGAGAGAAGGGAGAGGATGGAGAATCGGGCCAGGCTGTGAGTCCAATGCTGCATTCATTTACAATACATAAAGAAAGGGACGGAGCGGAGGAACACTATCTCCCGCTCCCAGCTGCTGCCGCGGGGCGCAGTGCCCATACACAGGAGGGCTAGGAGCCAAGAGAAAAATGTTGGAGCGAAATACCTTCGCTTCATTCACTGGAGGATGCACTGGATGTTTTGATGAACTGGATTTAAATCAGTTAAAAAATCAAATACAATTGTTATTATTAATTGTTAATAATCTAATTACATATTATTAACGGCTTTAATTGTAGGTGATCCATTTTTTTTTAGGGTGGTCATGGCCCCTCTCCCACACCTTTGAGTGTACCCTGATATTCTCTCTGCAATCAGGTTCATTAAGAATGAGTATTAAGCGTAATAATGTTCGGCTGTGGCTCACCGGGGCTGGATGAGGCAGGCTAAAGGTAGAACCATGTATATTTCATTGGGCTCGAGTGGCACTCATCCTCACTAGTGGACCCATCACACAGTTGAGCGACTCTGTAAATCCCTTTCCCTCACAAAACACTACTCTTGTATGCTTAAGGCCATGTTTGATAATGTAATATTTGCCCATGTCAGGGTCCGATGATTGCCTGAATTTAACTCACAGTTGGAAGAGAAGTATTCTGGCAGGATAAATAACATTCTCCCGTTCAGCCTGTTTTATAGATGGAAAATGTACTTTGGTGTGAGTTTTATTTCTAAATGTCAGTAGCTAAGACAGTACCCTGTCGGTAGTAAACAAAGTGCTTTGGGGGAGTTCTCGGAGCACGGTACAGGATTGTTGAACCCTGTTCTCCTGAATGTTTCCAGGGACCTCCGGGCCCATCGGGAGAGGCTGGACCACCAGGACCTCCAGGAAAGAGAGTAAGTCTAAGTGCAGCATCGGATTAGGCTTGCTTAGAGGGACCAGGTCTTGTAAATGCTGGTGCACTGTTGGGTTGTCTTCAATATCGGCAGCATCGGCCAGTCACACAAACGCAGGATCATTCAAACATTAGCAAAAATGGGAATGGTAATAGGCACTACATTTGAGTAAAACTGCAAATTGTTGTTATTCAAATACAATTGTCCCACTGTTTGTTACATTTATATGTGTAAACAATATCATATTATCATGCTATAATCTTATGATACATTTCATTTTATAGGCATTTGCATCATCTCTTTTGCCACACAATTGTTGGCAAAATTTAACAATGCACAGATAACTTGTGTAATTTTGATTGTACCAGTTTCATTAAATGTCGAGCAGTTTAAGGGGTCAAGGTTACGGATCAATTGCAAGCTTCTACAAAAGCCACCATAAGAAAAAAATAAACATTTGTGTGTGAGGTGAAGGAAGGTGATGTGTATGGTGTGTGTGTATATGTGTTTGTTTGTCGGTGTGTGTGTGTGTGTAGCATGCT